>NW_008236442.1:2420539-2443895 GCF_000691975.1 Corvus brachyrhynchos | reverse complement strand
CGGTCGCGTAGCAACGAGGCGGCGGCGCCTCCAGGCGAGCCGCCATTTTTGGCCCCTGGCAGGGACTGGTGGGCTGCTCCAGAGCCTCATCCCGGAGTTTTGGATCCTGTTCCCTCCTCACCAGAGACACCCGGCAGAAATGGCTTCTCCAGAGGAATAATTACTCCCTCCACCCCAAAGTTCTGCAGTTCTCCTGTCAACACTGAGCTGCGGCTCCTGGGGCAAACCCTCCCTAAGGGGAGCGGAGGTGTCACCCGGAGATGGCTGGGCAGAGCTGCCACCACCATTACTGCTGAAAACAGGCAGAAAGGGGGACAGAAATGCCTGCCGATGTCCTAATGCTGCAAGGATGTGGTGAGGGGCAGGGAAGCGTCAGGATGGGAGATCCATATCTCTGCAAGGTTGAATTGACCTTTAATGGAAATCAATAATCGGCTACTTGGTCTGTTAGCTTGTTACACCAGGAATATTCTTAGTTTTTCCAGGGTTGGTAACCCCAGCATGCTGTGGGCAGCCAGATCAGCCCTAGCTGCCCCACAGAGCTGCTGAGTGACTGTAGCACACAAGTGACCATTTTGTTGCCCCTGACCCTTAATACAAAGCACATTTCTCTCTCCATCCCAGAGGTCAAGTGGATGATAGTCACCAGGTTTTCCAGTCTTCTGCAGCATTTAGCCACTGGTCTCATTCTTGGGAAGTGAGTCATTATCAAGCATTTGCTGTGGAAGAGGTTTTGAGGTTTTTTTCTTGTGAAACACAATTAACAAAAGAACTAAAAAATGGAAGCATTGCAAAATCGTGTTTTATTTTTTTACGCAAAATAGATTTAATACAGCTTCACCGCTTTTAGCTGTGAACTTCTGTTCAAAAGTAAAAGCAAACAAAACCAATTTGAATAGTATTTTTAAGTTAATTTCTCATTAACTCTCAGAAATAGTAGCCTGAGTACATGCCTACTTCTCCAAAGCTGGTGAATTTAAAGGTAGTGCCACCCCACTGGTTTTACTTTTGCTTGCAAGGCACAGCCTTCCCCTCACTCGGCAATTATCAGTGGTGTCCAGGCTGCTCCGTTGATAATGCTGCACAACGCAGGAGTGATGGAGACTCTGATGAAGGAGGTGTAAAAGAAAATAGAACTTCACGTCTGCAAATCGATTCTGCAGTTTTCCAATTTCCCCATTCAGCACCAGCACAGCCTGTGAAATTGTCCCTAGAAATATAAAATGAAGGGATGGAGAATTCCTCTACTCTTACCCTTTAGCAAATGACATTGCCTGATACAGTTCATTTCCTTCAGTGTGGGCATGTAGGCCAGGCTGGATTAGTGTTAAAATGCAGAAGCCAAATGTAGAATGGTTTTTAATACAGATCCCACATTGAACTGGCACTTTGGAGCATGAGCCTTTCTTGAAATAGCTTATCTTTGTATGGTTTCTGATGAAGCAAGTAAATTGCCATACAAACAGGTTTAGATGTGCTTTAAGAGGCATTGATAGGAGCACTTTTGCTAAGGCTGAAGCCTTTCTTAAGTGGAATAACACCATCACCCTCTCCCCGCCCTGGAAACCCCCATTAGCACTCCCAGGATGTACTACCATGTAGCACCCCCATGGAAGTCCAGGGATCTGGATTTCTCACCCAGTTCTGCACACTATTCCCTGGAACTCTGAAGGGCAGAAAGAGATGTGTTGGCTGTGCAAGCTGCTCGGAAATCCATGACAGTCACACACCATGTTAAAGCTTCATATAAATGGCATTTGCATTACACACAAATATTTGAGCCTGTTCTTTCAGAAATTACAAGATGCTTAAAGAATTCCATCTCCCTTCTGCCATGTTATTTTCTTTCTCCTGTCATTGTTTTGTCTGTGAAGCGATGAAGGCCCATATTTGAGTATAGACATGAAAAAATTGGGTTCTTAGCTTCATGCTGCCACAAATTTCTTCATGCTGTTGACCAAGTAATTTGATTTCATGAATTCTGGCTTCCCAGGAGACAATGGGGAGCTGTGAATGCATATATTCATGTAAATCCTTTTATCTTACAATATTTTTTGGTATGTATTTTAATAATTTTTGGTACCTTTTTTTTTTTTTTTTTCCTTCTGGCAGCAATGCACTGAAACCTATTTGGTGATTTTGCAAGAATTCAAAGTCCTTGTTATTGAGGGACTGGGATGCTTTCACTTGTGCTTTAATTTCACACCTAATTTATCATTCCTGGAGTTAGAGCTTGAAAATGTACACTTGGGGGCTAAATTTTCCCATTTGATATTCCAAAGGTTCAAAATAAAAATGAAATTATGTCAACTGATATGGAACACACAGTCCACGTCTGTCTTTTATAAGTGAGTAGAGACATTGGACTCCTTATAAAATCACAATTGGCACTGTGTGTTCTGGGATCCTTGCCTTCAGAATAAAAATGTCTTTGTCATGAGCCCAAGAAAGAAAAGAGGAAAAGGAAGAAGCTTCAGGAGAAAGTGGACAAAATACAAGTGTTTTCAGATATTTCAGAGAACTTAGAAGATATCCATAAAAAGAGTTTGACCAAACAATGAAGTTATTGAAAACGTTTTCCTGCACCTGCAGAGCAAGTTAATTAGAAAACTGGTTCACCTGGTTGCCTTTAACATAGGTACAGAGAGAACATCCTATCTATGAAATGGTTGGTTTGGGTCACGTGGAAGGAACCTGCCCCAGTGCTCCTGCTGCACAAGAGAGCATGCACAGAGCACTTTTGGAACAGGCAGCTCTTGCTGCACAGTATTAGGTGTGTAGGAAATGTCCCATGTTTTCTCCTGTCAGCAAAATGAAGATAAGAAATGCAACTGGACTAAAAGTCAAAGAAATATAAACCAGGGTTTGTTCAAGCAGCTTTAAAAGATAATGATTTTTAATCCATGTGGATATTCCCATTTTAATTTTGGGTATCATGTTTATGTTAAAGCTGTAGGAAGAGGTCACTGCAGCCTATTTCCCTTTTTTTCTTTGCCCTTCTGTTTTTTTCACTGAAAAGAGGGCATAGCCTAATCCCACACGTGCCATATAGCCCAGAAAGAGGAAACCAAGGGCTGCATAAGCTCTTTAGTTTTTAATGACAACGTTATGAATGGCAGAATTTTTCATGACTCTTGAGTTTAAACAAACAAACAAACAAACACCCCACCAAAATAACCCCACAGTGATTTCCAGCAAAATTGTTTACCTATAGAATTTAAATACAAACTAGTAAAAAACCCCAGTATTACTTGCTAACTCCCAAATATGTCTCAATTACTGTTTACATTTCTTCAGTTGTTTGTACCAGTTAATTTGCACTGTGACACTGTGAGAAGTAATAGAGCTGATGCAGCTCCAGAAACCCCTCATATTTTAATTGGAAAAATCTTGATATTCACTGTGGAACAATCTAACCTTGAAAAACAATCTTTCACCAGGTTGTCTTTAATGCATAAAACGCTGCTCATTTTCTGCAATTCTGTCACCAAGGGGCACATTAATTTAGTTGCACAATAATTTAATACATCGATCCATTGATTGAAGCAGAGAGCTTTTTGTTTAGTGGTTCCAAGAAATCACACACTTCTTGCAGAATCCGTAAAAAGACAGTTCTGGCTGCAGTTTAAGTAGGGGGAATTGCTGATTATTAGGGAAAGTTGCCCTTCAAAGCCGATCGATCCCGCCATACTGAGCACAGTGGGCGTTACATCAGGAGAGAGGGCCGACTGGCAGGGGGCAATTAATGGGGCAGATATCGGAGTGCCTTCCCTGATTACCCCATGCCGGACAGTGGGTTTGGCCATGCTGAGCCAGGCTGGTAGAAACAAGAACCCTGATGAGATATGGCTCTGCTAATGTCAAGAAGTGCCACTTCCTAGCAGCAGGAGCAACTTTATTGAAACCATCTGTTGTTTTGGAAGACACATGTGCGTGCACACGCATACCTCCTCCTCCCAAAGTCTTTAACCTTTCTCTTAAGGCTGACTGAAATTGCAGGGCTAATCCCTCCTTAATCTCAGAACGACAGGCTCTGCTGCGGTCAGCAAGTCCCAGCAGCTACTGTAAACTGGGGTGACTGGCGCCATTTAGGTGACGTGACAGTGATGTGTCCTGGAGCAGTCACGGCAGAACAAAATAGCCATTCTTCCACTGTCAAAATAAAGTTTGGCAGGAGCAGTGTGTGATTACCAGGAGCCTCAAAGAGAAGGCTGGGGTACCTGCACAGAGACAAGAACTCGGTACTCAGCTGGATCTCACTGCTCTGTGCAACACAGGGAACAGGAAGAAGAGACTGAGTGAGTTTGGTCCCCTTGAAAACCTCATTTTTCAGCAGGTATAACCCAAAGCCATCTGAAAGGACACAGCCCTGTTCCAATTTGTCAAGTCTCTAATCACAGTTTTATGGTGATCCTTCCTTAAGACACCAGGACCCTTAAGCTTCCCACGGCTGTGTTAGAAGTGAGCATCAGAGCCCAGGCTGCCAACAGAAAATGTGGCACTACCAGAGCATCCTGAGACTGAATTACCTCCAGCCTCGTTGCAAGTGAAGTATGTTTGTTGGTATTTCATGCATATCTGTGTGCTTCTTATTTCTTATTCCTAAAAATGGTGTTTAAAAGCACCAATTAAAAAATAGCCAGCTTCCCAGCTCTTTGGAACAAACACTGCATAGCAGACCTGGAGTCTCTAAAATCTCTCTTGCTGGCAAACATGACCCATATGCCCCAGGCTACTTGGTCACTCTGTAAAATAAACCACACACAAACGTCAAATAATGCCCCATCCAGAGCAGGAAAAGATGTGTTTCTGTCCTTGTCTCCGGGATTTGAACAAGTGATTTAATCTCATCTCCAAGCCCTTCTGCCTACATCCTCTCTACTTCCAGACAGCCCAGATGAAACAGACCCTTGCAATGATGCAAGAGGTAAGAACAGAGAAGAGCAATGATGTCTTGCTGCCCCTTCTTTCCTCCATCCATTTTCACTTCTGCCTACATGTGGGCTACTGAAGCTCTGCAGTGTGCATGGACAAAGCCATACCAGCCTCCACAGAAATATGTCACTGGTGGCCTGACCAGTGGCAACAGAGAGCTGGGACTTTAATGCACTACTGTAGACATAAACTGATCTCACTGTGGTCAGAATGGGATTCAACTATGGGAAAGCTGCAGCCACTTCCCAAAGAGCACACAGGGATAGAGAAAGGAGAGAGCAAAAATAAAGTGCCATTTCTGCCTGGAACAAGCCCAGAAAGTCAAGAGCAAACTAGTTTTCCTTCTTAATTGTGGGAGCCAGTGAAGCCAGAGGGATCTTTTAGCAGAAAATAAACTTGAATTACTCAACACCATCCTGTATTCCTGGGCTATTCTGAAGTCATCACTCAGAGCTGGTGTGTTTTTGAGCTCTTCTCTTCAGTAACTTTTTTTTTGTTTTTTGCATTTTGAAGAACTTGAATATAAAACATACAATCCCCAGAGCTGCAATAGGAAGGAATGTATCATTCCCCTTCATACTTTCAGCCTAAAGAAAACTGGAAGCTTAATAGAAAAATAACTCCAGTGTATCTCAGAAGTCCTGTAGCTTAAAAACAATCTAACAAGATGGGGCAGTGTGGTGTTACTCAGAATGCAAAAAGGTAACAACCCAGAAACAATCTTAACATCCTGGAGAAGACAATGGATAATGTGGGTATTTTGATAATAGAGGAAAGTCCCACATGTCAGCTTCCATGAGGGAATAAGTTTAATACAGGGCAATAGTTTGTTTATTTTTTTAAATAATGAAATAATGGGTGTGTTACAGATACCCCAATAGCTGCCCTTATTTGCTTGCCCTATCCAAATTCAGTTGCATAATTTTAATTCTATGGACTATGATTGTATTCGATATGGAATATTTGACTGCAAAACTTCAGTTTACAGACTTCTGTTTATTGGCAATTTGTACTTCCTGTTTGTGGCTTTAAATCCTTTTCTCCTTGTGGTCAGTATCTTTAGTATTGAATGGAGGGACACTGAGCTGAGGTCCAGAATAAGTAAGATAACTGGAAGTCAGACAGTGGCTGGATTCCTAGAAATTATGTGCAAATACTGAATTAGAATATACAAAAAGATAGATGACTGATTCTGAAATCTAAAGCAGGAAGACAGGGAACAGGGTTTTCCACCATGTGACCCCCGCTCTCCCACAAATAAGGTCACACGGGTTTTGCTCACTAATTCTTTTCCCAGGTAAGAGTGTGTCTAACTGCAGTCACTCAGCTTTAGCCTGATCCAAGGAGATTCCAGCAACAGTAGAGCTGTGATGATGCCAGCTGGGATATAGACCTGACACCCAATTTAGGCTCCTAATGCCTCAGTGACTTAAGCTGCTCTTGGGTCCCTGGGCTTGTCAAAGCATACCTGGCTGCACTGTCCCCACACATCCTCCCACTGCATCTCTGAAGCAGAGGAACCCTTCCAAACTGAATTCTTTTCAGTGTTTTCATTTCCCCTCTACAACTCTGTCTTAATGATCCATGGGAGATAATTGCCAGTTTAAAAGGCCATTTTGAAAACTGCCTTTTTGAAAGTCCTGACATGGCACAGCTTTAAAGCCTGAAACTGTGTTCCACATACAGGAGGCCTTGAACTCTCTCTGGGCAGACCACTTTCATATCCTCTTGGATGGAACTCTTTCATATCCTCTGAGTTTATGTATTTCATGGTAATAAGCTGTGGGATTTAACTGCACTGAGAGAACATGCCTACTCTTTAACCTAGTAGAATAAAGAAGAGCTTCCCAAATAAAAATAGTTAAGATGAAATGGTTCATATTATCCTTAGACCTGGCAGGGCATTCACTTCTTGCTATTGGGTGGCAAGGGCAAGACTGCCCAAGGTTTCAATTCTGACATTTTAAAAATTACACCCAATACCACTACCTTGACTACTGAACATCCCTAGGGTGTTTTGATAAACTGACATATAAATAAAAGTAGAGATTCATGTATAGCTATCTGGGGGTGATTGGTGCACCCAGCACGCCAGCTAAGAGAAGCCCAGAGGTCTGGCTGCACCCCCACTGATTCAAGGCGGCTTCACCAAATGGGGTAAGCTCCTCACCCCTGTGAGCTGTCTCAAAGCTGGATGGAAGAGCACACGGGAGAAGGTAAAGAAGGAGAGGGGGACTCCTCGTATGGATTCCACACAGAAGGCTTATTGCAGAGGGACCAGGAACAAAGAGCCGAAAATCTGAAGGTGTCCAGGGATTTTATAGCGGGGATGGATAAGGCGGGGATAAGGGACACAGCCAATAAGATTAAGGGAAGGAGGTGGGGTTGAAGCTGAGGGAACCGATGGGATTAATACATAGGAGGGACTTAGGGAAGGAAGCAATGGGGTGTTGAGGATAACGGAACTTTCTAGAACTGATGCATAGTTAACTAGGGGAAATGAAGATGAATAACTTCATACATAAAACAGGAAGGGTAAAACATTAACCAATCATATAAGAATATGTAGATTACAGAACTGGAGGATTATGGGTTCTCACCATAACCTCAGGATGTTGTTAAATATTGGTGCCTGACCACCAAGTTGTGGATTCAGGGGGTTCTTTGGGGTCAGGGTGGCTGCAGCTACTTGCACTGCTACAGATATCTGTATTATCCTGCTGTAGCATCCCTTCATCATTTAACTTAATTATTTTGGTTTGCTTCACAAATTTAAGAGCGAACAGTGAAAGTCCTACTGAAATTGAAAATCAGGATTCTTACTTGCTCGTTTTCCCCAAGCCACATGCCAGGCAAGTACAGGACATATAATTCGCATAGGAAATCCAAGACAGTCACACTAGGGATGAGGAAAGCACTCACTCTGGAGGATTGATCACTGCTACATCTGCACTTTTTTTAAAGCCTGATTGTGCCTCCAAAAGTAAACCTGCTGATCAGCCAGAGAGCCAGTGTACAAACTGGTCTGGCTGGGCCAGCGAGGGCCCTGTGTTCCCATGGACTCCTTGTGAAATCTTCAGGCCACTGCAGCAACTCCTCAGCAGGCTCAGCCTGCCCTGCCCACACCTGGCTTGGGCATCGATCCTCCCCCTGCTGGGAAATGACCTTTCTCTCCTGCTGGCCCAAACAAACAGGAAGGGAAAACTTGTCAGCCACGTAAGGAGGCCGGGAATTGGAGAGCAGGGAAAAAGAAAAGAATGTCTTAACTCATTTTCAGATTTGTCATGCTTGCTTGTCATTGGCATGAAAAATTCTGAGTTTGGTTCCTTTTACTAATAGGAGAATAGTACAAATGCTAAAAGGGAAAGTCATTTTATTGCCACTTCCTTCTTGCAGAGACTGTTCTCATTTCAAGCATGCACTGTGCCGGCAAGATCTCAGGGCAGTACTTCTTATTCACCATTATTTTTACATTTCAAATTAGTGGAAATTAAATTTTTCCTCTATTTGTCAAAGATGGCAATTGCACTTTGGAGACCTGGTAAGACAATTAAGTACCATTTTTAGCAGCCAGCATAGCCACTCAGCTAAAAGATTCAAATCTTTATAAATAAAGATTTTATTATCTCCCTTGGAGGCAAAGGGAATGCTGGGAGAAAATTCACTATGGGCCAGATACTTCTCCACAGAGTAGTGGAGATGAAACTTGGGACAGAACTTAATTCTTTCAGTGACTGAAATATCAACAGTTGGGAAAACAAAAGCATCTACTTGTTGTGGGGGGCTGCTGTCTGCTAATGGTAGTAGTCTTCTGTGTCTTCCTGAATTTATATGCAGACTATTGATCCAGGCATTGCAGCATTGTCAGGAGTAATGGACCAAAGCATACACACATTAGGCATAATATGCATAATTTGGACATATATGTAATACATTATGTATCGTACCTATTTTCCATGAAATATATAGGCCTGTCATTCAGCTAAACAGAGATAGACCTGGAATTAGATACAACACACATTCTTAAGTGTAAAGCATCTGTTTCAACTAATATATTAAACCCTTTACCTTTGAGCCAGGGGCCAGGCTCAGCTCCTGCCTCATTGTTCTCCTCTCGAGCTGAAATGTGGGATTAGTTCCACTCCTTGAATTCAATGCATAGCTAAGCTTACCTGATGTGACTTGAGGACAGCTCCTCAGCAGGGAGGTTTGAAACCTAATAGTGGAACAGGAACAGAGAAACTCCCCAGCGACTCCAGCGCAGCAGCGTGTGAAAGCTGGAGCTGTCACTCCAGCCGTGTGTCGGGTGGGAGCTGTGGACTGGCTCCTGGCAACCACACACAGCAGAGGAGGATGCAGCTCCAGGAGAAGAGGTTGGAACAGTATCAGTGAGGAAAGGAGGAGAAACTCAGTGCCAGCATTTTGGAAAATTAGCTTGATTGGAAAGTTCGAATTGCAAAGTTTGGGATTTAAGACAGGAGTCTCTTCCAAAAGCCATTTGGTTTTTCAAGAGCATCCCGGTTTTCTTTCTTAAATGTTACAGCATAGAGAGGAAAACAAAAGAATTAGCAATGGAAAAAAGGAGATGAGCCAACTCTGAGTGCCAGAGGAAGGTGTGAATGTCACACCACAGCTCTCTACACTCAACAGCTGTGGCCATATCCTCATTCCTGCCACCTCATCCCCTGCCAGACCTTCCCTGGTGTGTCAGATGAAAATTCAGAGTTAAAGAAAGAGCATGGAAATTGAGGGAACACACAGACCAGTGGAGAGCAGAGATGCCTTGCAGAGACAAGGAATTTGTGTCCTGTCCAGTGATCTCACTCCAACCTCTCCTTCACCAAATCTGTCCACAGATCTCTGCACATATCAACATTTCTCTGTGAAATCTGTCAGCACCACAGCCCAAACACTCTCCCCTTCAGTGACGCTCTCCTGCCAGCAGGACTTGGCTGCTGCTGCATGCCAGTGATTTTAGTTTGCTTAGGTGCAAAGGGCTGATGCAGATCCACAGACAAAGTGGATGTGTCACCAGTTTAGTGACTGCTGGGTCAGGAGCAGCTCCCAGACAAGAGGCCAGGGCAGTGGGCTGCCTGCTATCATCATCATAACCAGCCAGTGTATGGCAAACCCCCTGGGTTACCTCTGCTGGGCCCTTTCCATGAGGAATACAGGATAGATGCTTAATGGCATCACTAATTCAAATTTTCACTTTTAATTTACACAAACTAACAAAAAACCCAAAACCAAAAATCCAAAGACTACTTTGCATGACCTTAAGGTGGAAGCAAAGAAAACACACCCCAACCCTGTATTTGCCCAGGCTGGCATTTCCCCCTCACTTTGCTCTGAGCCAGACCCTTGGCTTATACCTCCATCCTGTTGATTTTGAGGCTGAGTATTTCTGAACTGCAGCTGTGCAGCTCAGCATCACTTCAGAACCTAACAGAGCTTTGCTGCTTTACAGCAGTGGAGCATCCTTAATCAAAGGCAAAGCTCAGGAGAACTGCAGCATGTAATGAATGCAGTCCAGTTTCCAACCAGTAATAGTCATTTCGAGGCCAGGATCTTTCAGCCTCCCTGCACTGCCACGCATTACCTGCCAAACCTTCCCACACTTGTGGACTGGAACAATACCAGAAATGTTGATTAGAGTTAGTCAGTAAATAACATGGGATGAAAACAAATTAGGTAGTAAAAGGACCCTTGAGAAATTAGGAAAAGAGCTCTCTAGCCTTTCAGCTTATTCATGATTTACCAGAAAGTTGTATAATGCAGCAGGCCTAAGAGCCAGCTAAAATACTTCTAAGACCAAAATATCCCAGTTTGAATTGTTATGGTACCTACAGAAAGCCTGGGGAAGTGTTTAAAGTAAGTTAAAAAGAAAACTGACACTCTCCCTTCCCCCCACCCCAAACCTTTGATTAAAAAAAAAAGCAGCAAAAATGCTAATCTTCTGTGGTTAAGCAAAAAGGCTTAAGAAGTGGCTGACAAACAGCATGAATTATTCAGGGACAAGGTTACTGCTGTTCCATACACATTGCTCCAGAATGCCAGCCCAAAGCCACACAAGCACAATAATTTCTATGAGTGTTACAGTGATAAAATAGTTTCAAGTAACCTCCTTTAATTGCATCAACATAATATAGCCTTTCTGGATCTTTAATGCTCCATAAAAGACTCTCTAAAAATGAAGGGCCTGATTCCAGCTGAAATTGAACAAGTTTTATATATTATGTGACTTCAGGAGGGCAAGTATTCCACTGTGTTGAATGGGTATGGTTAGAAGCAGTCCCCTTCTTCCATCTGTTACCGTGAATCAGATTTAGAGTTTCCATGTCCATAATCATTACTGTCTTCCCTAGGTCCACCAGAAACCTTGTCCTGTTGCAGACTGCAGTCATATCTATATACAGGTACATTTCTTTAGCATGAAAAGGGGAGGAGGAGCAGCCAGTCCTGTTTTAGAGCTCAGTGACCAGAGCAATTACCCAGACCTCCCACCACAGGAGGGAACTTGTACCATACACTCACTGCACATGTTTGGGAGGAGGCATTACAGCCTCCACAAGCCTTCTCTTGGCCCAGCTCCCAACTCAGCAGCTTGGGGACCTGCTGAGAAGCACTGGGACACCTTTGTCTCCATTGTATCTTACTTTGTGACTCACCTGCAGGTCTGTAAACCCTTTGGCATGCTGTGCCACAGAGCTCATTAAGGAAACGAGGTCTGGGTTGGAGGAATCAGAATAAGGGACTTATTAATGAGCTTTTCTAAGCAGGCTGCAAATGACCCAGCATGTACAAAGCAGGGTCAGGTCTGTGACTTATCTCTGACCAAACCTACAGAAACAAAGGCCAGTCAGAACCATACTTGCAGTCCTGTTAAAGAGCCCCCTCAGCCCAGAAAGACCCTTTATTGTCACTCATATCTACACAGTTGCGATTAGACTCTCAAGGGAAACAACCTGGTGCTGGTGTCACAGGGAAGATTACCTGATGCTGTAACACATCAGGTTGATGAGGGAGCCAATGTGGTTACAAACAGCAATGCTGTTGGCTGCTCAGCTGTATGCAATGATTTGTCTTCTGTCAGTGGCTTTTGGAAGAGGATGGAAAGTAGAAAAACAGTCACAGAGAAGCTCAGTTACGAAAAAACCAAAGGTAAAGCTTCCAATTAAACACATAGCAGTCAAGTTAAAATTATAGGTGACAATTACTGTAACTTGATTAGGCACAATAGCAAATTCACTTCCCTAAATCACTTTCACAACTCTCCTAGGAGGTCTGAAAGATGTAGTATATGAGGTTCATTTAATTTCTAATGTAGTAATTATCACTTCTGAAAAAAAAATAGCGGTGACAGACCCAGGAAATAAATTTAGCACTTGAGGTTTTAATAAAATTTTTATGTGCAACCCCGTTGCTTAGAAATTGTTTAATCAATCTTATCTGGTTCACAGACTTTCTGCTGAGCTTTTGCTTCGTGTTATTACAAGGCAATATGCTGCAACACCTTCTCAGCATCCCAAGTTGCAAAGCTACAACACTGTTGTATCCAAAGCCAGTGCAAGCTCCTCTTTCAGTTGTGAACACCCACAGTTTTGTTCAGGTGCCACCAGTTGTTTTCAGGTTATAGAGCTGGTCATAAGAGCTGATAACTCCAGAGTAGGGTCAAGTTCACTCTGCCTGGTGCTGGAAGGGGTCTCAGCTCTAGATGATATCAGGTATCTAGTGAGCTAAACCAGGTTTTCAAGACAGTAGTGTGTAGCAGACACTGCCAGTCATATCTTTACGTTCCGTATTTTGATACATCACCTTGAGAGGAATCCATCCCAGCCTCTCCTGGCCCCTCCAGGCTCATCCCATGGGCATACCCGGAGACCAGTCCAGTGGTTTGCTCAGGGGTAGTGGAGACAGATAAAAGAAACTAAGCCGGCAATCCAGGATTAGTGGAATTTCTGAGGTTTCCCTGACTCCAGAGGTTTTTCCTTAAAATTTGAGTTTTCCCAAGCTCCTGGACACAGGTAAAGAGAATACTGAGCCTGGGTCTCCTGTTCTGCTACTTGCAGGGTCACTGGCCTGCATAAATTAAGCTGTAATGGTTTGTTTCTGTTTGCAGACCAGGTCAGTGGGAGTAGCAGAGAAGTTAAAATGCAGTTATTAGTATCTAGGAGGAAAAACCCAGCAGGATTTCTGGACTATATCAGTATTTCTCTTATTTAACCTAAAAAAGTCCAGCTCCTCTGTTACACCAAAGGATTCTCACTGCTGAGCTGCTTAGAACCGTTTTAAAGTGTGCCAGTGTGAATTACTTAGCACCATTTTAGTTGGGTTTTGGTACCGTTCCGAAATCCGAGGAACAAGCATGGCACTCACTGGGCTTTCTCCATTTTTGTCCATCACTAAGAGGTCTCCCCTCAACCAATGGGATTTACCTCTGTTTTTCTCTTTGCTGGAACTGTCTGCCCCAACACACAGAACAATCAATCATCCAAGTTGGGTACTCTCTTTTCCTGTTTGCAGTTAGTACAGTAATGATTTCTGGAGTGGCTAACAGGTAAATTGATAGCCCCCAGATCAATTTAAAAAATTCAATAAATACTTGGGCATCATCATAAACAAAATGCATTCAGGGCCCCATATTCCTCTCCTGCAAAGGAGGTTTGTTAGGTGAGAGCATCTTACAAAGACAGCCTGTGGCCTCCTGGCACAACTTTTGGTCCTTGCCACAGTTTCAGTGCTGAATCCCCTGGGGGCCTGGCAGGCAGGAGTGGCAGTACAGGATTGGTACCAGGGCACAGTGGACAGGAGGCCCTAAAATGATGAAGCCAGAGCCATCCAACATCTTCCAAAGCCTCATGAGACCAAGGGCTAAAGATGGAGGATGCCGCAAATCCTCACTTACCCACTGGGAACTCCTCAGATGGTCAGTTAGCAATCACTTTAACCAGGCACCCCAAAATCCCCATGACCTTCAAAAATCCTAGTCTTTGCTTTCACTTGTCAGTGCAGCATCAAAGCCGTAACAAAATGATTATTTACAGCACACCTGAAGATAGGAATTCTCTTTCTTGGCTTTCTAAGTTGGCCTCTGTGTGTCATTTTGACGCACTAAGTAACTACAGCAGTAGATACTCAGTGCAATTTTATTTTGACGGCCTGTATGGGAGCTGATTGAGCCCCAGTGAAGGAAAGTACAGAGGGAAGGTGTCCTCGAAAAAGTTGGGACGCAGAGAAACACTCACCGGTGTCTTCACCCAGAGGTGGATCCGAAGGCCACTGCTGCCATCTGGTGTCACTGTCACCGATGAGGAGAGCTGGGACATCGCAGGCAGAAGTTGCTGGATAAATGAGAGGTGACTTGATTCGAGACACTGAAGAAGGGCAAACACTTCCCTGGCAAAGGAGGGCTCTACACATCTGAGCTGCCTCGCATCCATCTCCATCTCAAAGGAACCGGTTTATGTGCTTGAAGGTAACAGAAGGAGACACAGGAAAAAAGGGAAATTGGTTACAAGACTTTTTGCTGAGAGGAGACACAACCTGGCAGTGTGAGTTATGGATCAGCAGCTCTGGACATCCTGCTCCAGAAAAGCCACCAGGAAATGCTCATGAAGAGGGGAGGTTTGCAAAGCTACAGAGCAGAGCAGGAAATGCAGGTCTTTGGGAGCTCAAACTGGAGCCGTGTGGGGAGCAGGAGGCAATGCCTCTGTCATGAGTCCAAGGTCTTCGAAGCCTTGGCCTTAAGTATGAAAGCAACATTCTCTTAAGGCTAAAATGCGTCCTCACATTTCCCAGAGTGGTATCTAATTATGCCATCCACCTCATTAGATGGGGTTATGGCTCCAGTGTTTTTAGGTAAGTCATGGTACATGTCAGTAAAAAACCCAAGGGGGATGGGTTTCAGAACTCATCAACAGGCAAGGCCCCCCCAGAGTGGCTCTAGGTTTGGACATTTGAACATTAATCATAACCTGGGTTTTGGTCCTCAAATCTCACCAGGGTTTGTCAGCCCCATAGCCACAGACACCTCTCTGCACTTGCATAGGGAAAAGCAAAGGGACACTGCAGCAGTGGTTTAATCCTACAAGGATTTAGACATAGTCTTGACTTTACGCACTGTGAAGAGCTCCAAAAAGTTGCAGGAGAGTGATAAATAGGGATTGGAGTGTTGGCCACAGGAGGAGCTCTGTTCAATTCCCTGCTTTGGCAGAAATCTCCTGTGCTGTTTAAAGCAAGTCATGTAGTTTCAGTACCTCAAAGCCTCATGGGAGTCATCCTTTTACATCCCTGGAGACTTAACCCGAGAGCCACAGCTCTAAAATGAAGCTCCCCTGCCTTCCAAAGGTGCCCTGATGCTAAATCTCATCATGGGACTCGGGTGCAAAGCTAATGAGGAAAGAGGGACTGTTAGCCAGGAGAGCTTGGGGGACACTGGAAAGGCAAACAGCCTGGCCAGCCTAGTATAGCCTGGTTAAACCATGAAACTGTTTCAAAAAAAGAAGAAAATATCTCTTAGGAGAGTCTGTGTGGATAGAAATGGGATTTTGGGATCATTCCCTAGCTAGTGTCTGCATCCTCCCCAGTCTCGGTGTGGCCAGTTCCCTGCAGCATCTCCCACTCAGGAGCACAAGATCCCAGTGCTGGGGCAGGATGGGACCAGGAGCACTCACCCCTCTGCTGTGCTCCCTGAGCTCTGAGTGAGCTCCAGGTTCCCCAGGCTCTCTTGGATACAGCAGAGCCAAAGAACCCCAAAAAATACATACAAAATTTTCCCAAACCTTCCTTTTGCTGCAATTCCTGTTCTTCAGGCACTGTCCCATTAAAAAAAAAAAAATAAAGATCCACAAGTTAAGCATGAAATAAAACCAGCAGTAAGGGAATAGTAATTATTTGATCAGCTCCCAGGGTATCAAATGGCAGTAAATTGAGCTTCAGTTTAAAAAGCAGACAATTTTCAGTGTCATACCACGACATTTTTCAAAGCTAATTTAACTATTCCATTAAAAAATGAAAACATATTCAAATTAAAACACCCATAAGATATGAAAGGGGGGAAAAAGCCTTGTTGGAGAGAGGACATGAAATGCATGAGTAATTTCCCATCAGGCTACAGTTCCCTTAACTGACCATGACAGTCAAAGATGAAATAGAAATTTCTATATCAAACAGGAACACAAAGGAGAGCTGACCTTTGATCAAATGTCTGTTTGTAGTTTTGACAAGGAAATTTGCATTAAAATAATTTATGCTGGACACTTACAGGAGAAGTTAACTCCCAGCATGTAAAGGAAGAGAGAGGTCAAACCATCCTTAAACAGCCTGTCAGATGAAAGCCACACTCTCCCAGCTGCAGAGCTATGTGAAGTTTCCAGCCATTCAGGCTCTTTTTCTAAAATCCCAGTGCTGCAGGTTTTGTGATGCAATTTTTCAAAGTGCTATTTATGCAGGGGTGGGAAAAGCCTGTTTCAGGCAAACAAAGGCTTTCTCACACAAAGAAAACCCACTTTTAGCATAGCAGCAGAAGGCATATAAAAAAATCGAAAAGCACCAATTAATTATAATATTTAAGCTATAGGCTTAGCTAATCCTCCTTGTCTTCCAGCAGGAAAAAGAAATTAAAAAAAAAGAAAGCAGGCTGAGACGGGAGATGTGGATCTGTTTGGACCCAGAGCACTGCTTTGCCAGGGAACTGTGGAGGGGTGAGTGCTGCCCCTTCCTGAAAGCAAATGTGAGTCCCCAGCTTACAGCTGTACTCTGCTCTGTGAGGTGCAGGTGTTGAAATATGCAGCTGAGAAATAGCAGTTGAATGAGGTGTTTTGAGATGGTTACATAAATAAGAGGAATTTGTAGAAATCTGTAAGAATAGGGAGATGTTTGGCTTATCTTCTCAGGAAAATTACTGCTGCTGCTGCTGGTGCGTATTTGAATTCTTACTACAACTGCACAGTAACAACCATTTTCATACAGGTTTTTACAGAAGGTCCTACACTGTGCAGCTAAGAGATTTACCAGATTCCTTCAGGGAATGATGCCCTCCCAAATACATGTGATAACTTCTTGGATTTTCTCCTTTCTTCCTAATACTTACTTAATGTTTCCAAGGTTGCCCAGTTTCCTCACAGGCATCATTTTGTGGCCCTTAGTTTTACCCCTAATTTTTCCCCAGTAGGAACTGCAGGACTGAGATGGATTTTTGGATGCTTCCAGGTCTCCTTTGTCCCTGTACTGTGATTTATTACTGCAATAATAACTCACAGTCACAGATGCTTTTAGTTTGTTAAAGATACCACAGAAGATCTCCTGCATGTCCCCAAAGGGTTGGTTCTGCCTCTTTGTTGCCTTTTAACTGTAAATTGTGCCCTGTCGCTGCTTCTTTTGAATATTTTCCCAGGGAAGGTGTTCAAGGGCTGCTGCTTCCCAGCCGGCTGCAAGTTGCCTGGGTCTGGCCAGGAGAGGTCAGTGAACACCCACACACAGAGCCCACGGTCTGCAAACCTGCAGTGAAACTGCTGCATCCCATGAAAATGAGCGTTGGGCTGGGGCTGCCAGCAATGGAGGTGAAAATCTCATCCCAGGCCTCTGGGTGCCAGGTGCCCATGGAGAGAAAAGCACTCAACATTTCGGGAATGCTTTGGTTGCAGGCGAGACATGTTGAAGTGATGTTTTCCATGGGACAGTCTCTCTGCTCCCTCTCTCCCTCCCAGTTAATTGACCTGCAAGAGCTCCAATGTCCAACCAGGATAATGGTAACATTTGGCCTTTGTGCCAAGGGAGACATGGTGACACCAGGGGATTGCCCTCCAGAGAGGGGTGGGAGTGGGAAGAGACACTGAGCCAGAGTTTTACAGCAACAGATAAGTAACCAAGGTTTCTCTGCTGCGTCTGTTCCGTGGGAGTCACTACTTTCATTCCTGTTCAATTGATTTTATAGATTTTGAGAACTCTCCGTGAGCCCAAAACGTCTATTTCCTGAATCTATTATGGTGTGCTGCTTTTTTCAAATGTTCACACACTTGGTGTTTCCTCTCACAGCGGTTTGAGATTTAATTAAAGAATTCTTCTATTTCTTAGTTAAAAAATCCTTTGAAATTATGGTAGTCTTTTAATAAACTTCAGTTTGAATCAAGCATCTGCAACACTGTCAACACAGGTCCTTCCTTCCATCATGAAGCCCTTTAAAGGACAGGGTCACAAATATCATGTTGACCCTTTAATATATTTAGGTAACAGATAGTAGATACATGCTGATAACAGGCACACACACTTGTCCTGGGGACTGCCAGGATATTAAATTGGTGTTTCGGAAGTGGAGCAAAATGCTTCTGCTGGGAACAGGTGCACAGCTCAAATGCTACCATGGCATTTAGGTCAGGAGAGAAAATCTTCTGGTAAAGCTTACAGACCAGTTACAGCACCCTCAAAGAGGGAGGTTGCGACTCATGACTGAATTAAAATGAATTAAATCTCACAGGGCAGGATCAGGCCTGTGATCCCCAAGAGCAGCACAAGCAGGTTTGCCTTCACTACCCTCTTTCTGCTGCTTGCTTAATGCTCAAAAGGAAAGACTTCAGCTGAGCAACTTGAGCTGCTCTTCCTGCTGCTTGGAAATTAGAGCATCTCATTTCAAGCAGATATTATCCGACTTCATTTGAGCTATACCATTTCATGCCAGCAGTGAGTCTTGTTCTCTAACTCCAGCTATGAGAGCTGCCATACAAGAAGGAGATTCTTGCCCTAGTCCACCTGCTTCTTTACTGCAGGACAAGGATTTTCATTCTGTGGTGTCTCCACAGGGACCCCAGGGATGGTGTGAATGGTGCCTGGAAAAAAAAGTAGCCCATATTCAGCCAAGGGAGAGCCTTTCAGAAACCCCAGGACCAAATCTGTGGTCACTGGAAATCACCTTTTATGAGTGTGGAAGAGTCTCCACCTGCTCCCTGAGGTTTGAGTATGCACAAGGGTGAAGGAAGCCACATCCCAAGCTTCCTAAATTGCTGCAGCTGATTTCCTACCATAATAATGAGTGAAAATTACGGGTGAGAAATTACCACAGTGCTTGGAAAGCAAAGTCCACGTTTAATGGCTGCTGCTTGTCCACAGTAAATGTTTTCCAGCCAAGCTCCTGACTGGGAGCTAAAATAAGCCAAAAGTGGCTTATGAGTTATTACTTGCTGGCCTCTGTGACACAAGCTCTTGGTGTTGCAGGAAAGCAAAGCCACCTGGAGCAGAAGGCTGGGAAGGGTGACTACCCAAGGCTATGACAGCTCTCTGCAACAAACCACATCAAACCATAGAAGAACAACGTGTTCTGCTTAAAAAAACACCAACCAAACAAAATAAAAATAAAAAGTAAACCCACAGAAAAAGCAGCAGCACTCCACTGAAGAAGCAATGCACCAAGATATGCTTAGGACATGTAGCCAAGTGTTTCGTCTTAGTAGGTCGATGGAGTTGGAACAGGCTTTGCCTGCAGTGCTTTGGGGACAGCGAGCAATGTCACAAGCAGGAGTGGGGGGTGGCTATTGTGGCCAGCAGTCGCCCCTGCTGGAGGTTCCTGCAGAGGACGAGCAGGTACCGTGGGCTGAGCACAGCCAGCCTGTCTCTGTCACAGCAGCTCTGCAGCAGCTCAGAGCAGTTTATTTTGGGGGTGAGCTGATCTGGCTTTCAATGTCCAAGTATTTCATTCTAGGGAGGTGCTGTCTGCTCTTCCCCTGTGCCCTCTGTGTTCTTCATGGTCTGATTTGCAACCCAAAGCCACAGAAGCGCTGAGTGAGGACAGAGGGTCTGTCCATCTTATTTCAAGTGCAGCCTTCTGCCCCCATAAAGGCACATCATAAATCACTCCAGCACTGCGAAGAAGCAAATGAGGGTCATGGGAGGTGGAAGGAAGCAAGTGGCCTTCTGTCCTGGCCACCCATCCTTCCTTCACCACCATGACAGGGACAGCAAAGCCAAGGCAGTGTTGGAGCTGCTTTCATGTCCTGCCAGCCCAGTTCCCCCAGCCCCAGCTCCCTCCAGAGAAGGGGTGGTGGTTCAAGGAGCCCTTCCCACTCTGGCACCATTCCTGGAGGCAGGACTGGGGCTCACCACCCCTTGGCAGGGCTGTGAACCTACTGGTGTGACTTGTCCCCACTTCATCCCCTCTTGTGACCACTGAAAACATTTTATTTTCCTCCCCTGGATAGTCCTTGGCTGTATCAGCTCTTTTCCTTGCATGTTTAGGAGGGTGGCCAGAGACTATTATAACATAGAAAAGGTTCCAAATAACATGGAAAAATAAAAGACTTCCAGCACACCCCCTCATAAGCACTGGTTGAGAAGAGCCCCATTAACCAGAAAGCATTCAAGGACACACTTAAGCCCCACTGACACCTGTGTTCTCCTGCAGAGAGACCACGATCCCAGAGCAAAAGGTAGAAAGCTATCACCTGGTCCCTGGATGGTGATGGTCTCCAGCAGGGATTTTTGGTTCCATTTCATTGTTACCTCAATCAAATGAGGTAACAAATCAAACTGAGCTCAAACAACCCTCAGTCTGTCATCCTGCTGGCGTTCCCTGCAAATGTCCTGTTCAGAGCCTGGTGAGCAGCGACAGGCATTGTACAGGTCAGCTGCAACAGAGGGAAAGCATCAAAAACCAAAGCAGATGGGTTTGGTAAGGAAAACTGGCACATTCCTTGTCCTGTGTGTGAAGTGGGTTCACCTGGAGGAGTGCAGGAAGCTGAACCCCTGCCAGAGGAGTAATGTGGTAAACTTCTTAATGAATATTTCTGCAACACAAAGTCTCTTTGTGGATTTAAATTAATCTAAAGCACATTCATTAATTCATAGCTAGGAATTAAATTATATTTTGTTGCTGACCTCCATGTTGTTTGTCTGTAACTAGATTTCCCCTTAAAGGCAGCAGCACCATTTAATCATAATGCCAACCTTTGGGTCTACTTCAGCAGCAATTACCCTGAGCTTTGACTTTGATATAATTTATATTTCAGAACACATCATAACTCTTTCTTCTCCTTTCAGTAGGCTGTGTGAATGTGCACAAACCCATGGAAGTATGAATCACAGCCTATTTATCTCATTCAGGCTGCATGAGTGAATAGTGCTGCCCTGGCCACATATCCCTGGCCACCCCTGTCTGCCCCATGGTGACATTTTTGTGTTCTTGTGGTGTGAGATGAGAGCTGTGTGTGCTCGTCATGGAGCTCCACCAACAATACCACCAGGCAGAGGGTCCTGAAAGTGCCATAAGGTGGACCAAAACCCCTCTCTTAGATACAGAAGGAAGACCAACTCAGTGCAGTGTCTGTTAGGAAGAGCCTAAGAACAAAATCTGAAAGCCAGCAGTATGAGATTCCCAATGACCCTAATAAAATTAACACACAATCCTCAGAAATCCCATGAGATTTCTTCTGCTTTGGATCTGGTATCTACAGAGCTGCAATTAGCAGGAGAGGTAACTTGTGCTAGAGCAAACCTGGTGGTAATGGGCACATTTAAATGCTCTGTGTTTGCACCCACAAGGGAGGGTTAATCCTGATCCTTCTGACTAACCCTGCAGCTGTTGTGGAAACACCCTCCGAATGTACAGGAGGTTTTGCAGGCCTGTGTTCATGAGGGAAAATAACAGTGAAGGTGCAGCACGAGCTCTGTCACACTGTGCTTTTCCAGCTCCTGTCAGTAACGTGCAGGATTTTAAATGTGTCTGTCAGGACTGGCAGGAAGGGGGAGAAAAACCGCAGAAATCTTCAGTGTGTAATGAGCAGAGTTGGTTCTTTACAGAAGAAGTGGGTGTTTACTGTTCTTTAGTTGTTCTGGATGAGTTTCACCCAAGAGGATGGCAGATTGCAAAAATCATTATGCATTGATTTTTTTTTTTTCGTTTTTATCCTAATGTGAAAATGAGACTACAAAGTGCTTCTGCAGGAGTCCAACGTAGCCTTGCAATTAAATTCAAGTTGCTTTCATGAAGAATGACAGCCCAGTGGTGGGAAGAAACCTGCAAAAACAATGCCTAAGACTGTCAAAGCAATCAAATAATGTCTATTAACTTCTGCTCAGGAGCAGAACTTCAGGCATCTCCCAAAACCTCCTTAATCTTGACAAACACACAATAAACCTGCATGATGAAGGCACAGATTTCATGAATCCCGTAAAAAACCTTGTCTTCCCAAACCCCAAAATGTTGTTTCACAGAAATGTTTGTCACAAAGCAGTGGTTGGGTACAAACCGTGCCTTTTGGCTATCCTGGGGCTGGTGCATCCCAGATGAGGCAGCCCAGCCCTAAGGGGGACCTGAAACCCCAAACATCTGAGCCAGAAATTTAGGTGTTTTTAAAGGGTGGGAAATTCCCATAAGTCTTTCTTGTTGTTCAGCCTGCACAAGGGAGGACCTGAAATGTGGGGCCTTGAGAACATCAAGATGCCCCTTGTCTTTACAGTGATTTTTCAAGGTGGTTGCTGTCCATCATCTGCTTTCCACATTGACCGGGTGGGCCCAAAACCAAGCTCCCAGCAGCAGCTGATTGTGACCAGGTTGTGTTGCAAAAGAGCTCCTGCCGTCACTGTCTGGCCTCTCCCATCACTGGGAGAACTCAGCCAGTGGCTTCTGTATCAAGTTTAGCATTGTGCATCAGACTGGTGGGTCAGGAACCTCCTGAAGGCTCCAAGTGGGAGAGACATGATTAATGCTCATCTCTTCAAAGTAAAATTCCTGTTCAAGTCAAGTTTCTGCTTCTCAGCTTGAACAAGGCTCCATCACCCTGTCAGGACATCAGTCCTACCAGAAGTGCTTTTCCTGGCCACAAATCACCCAATGGCTCATACAGGTGCACAATCCTCTGCCACTTTTCACTGTCTCTCAATAAAAAGCCTTTGAGGTAACAACTTCTGTTTTTTCTATCTGATTATTTTTCATTGGGATGCTTATAAGTGAAGTGCCATCCAGAGACAGTGGCCATGGCCCATAAATTTAATTACTAACCTTTAATTCATGGGTGGTAGAAACAGTTCTTCAAGCATCTGAGTTAATCAGGCTTTGCTGACAGTGGCAATCAATTGTTCAGCAGCCTGCTTTTTGCTTAATTACTGTTGGACTACACTGCATTTTCAAAATGTCAAGAATCCTCTTTTAGAAATGCAATAAATCATTTCCATGTGGTGTGCCAGGCTGGGGTAGGAGACTATTATTCTCTCACACCTGACCTTGATTACAAGGAAAAGAAATTGATCATTTACTGTACCAGTGAAATATCATTTAAGGAAAAAATGAGTATTAACTAAGAACTTCAGCTCAGTAAAAGACGAGTTACTTTCTGGCCAAGGAAGATGCTGGCAGGGGGATGTGTCTCTGTTAAAACTCTTCTGTTAATGAGGCAGCATCTACACTGGAATCAATATCAGAGTATCAATTTCAGCA
>NW_008236442.1:2388523-2420525 GCF_000691975.1 Corvus brachyrhynchos | reverse complement strand
AGCAGGAATCCACAAAGCACTTGTGCCCAAGTTTTCACTGTGTCCCAGGAACAGACACCCAGATTCCTGTTCTTCTGGTATCAGGCCAGGATATTTATGTGTCAACCAAAGAGTTATCTAGTCCTCTAAGTTTCAGAAAGGATGTTCAGTGAGGCAATTTAGTCAGTTTGAACTTGTTGAAGACAAAAAACTTGACTGTTGGGAATTGCATTAATTAGAAAAATTAAGGCACTTCTCAGAATTCATCTCTGGGGCACACCAGCCCCACCTGGGAGATCTCCCTGCTGGTACCCAGGTTGGCTCATGAACTCTGTGGATGTGGGTGGAGGGACCATGAGATGGAGCTGTGGCCTTCACAGTGAGGACCTCAGACAGGCAGAGAAGAGGCAACTTTCCAGAGCTCAGCTCTGCTCCAGCACCACACCTGGCCCCAATTCTGCCCTAAGGGACTGTGCCAAGGGTCCGTCCATTCCCATTGGTCTCCATCTCTAAGAAGTAGTGAGCAATTTTAATTGTGTGTATTTACATCAACTAACACAAAAGAAACCTGCTCCCCTCTCAGTCCCCAGAGACCAATGGGGTAGAAGTAATAAATGACGCCTTCCTGGCTGAGAAATGCAGGCATTTTCAGCAGCAGGATTGTGCTCAGGTATGTTGAGAGCAGTTCATGGTTTGTGGCCGGTGTCAGCCAAGACGATATGAAGATAAAAGACACCCTCTGAGAATGCTGCCAGAAATAAGAAGGAAGAGGCTGTGTGGAATCATATGGATCAAATTTCCTTTCTCATTGTGTTTAATAGAAAAGCTTTTCACCTGCTCCCAAGGGTACCAATGAAAATTTTCTTCAAACCAGAGGTAGGATGAGTTTTTTTGTTTTCTTTTTTCATTAAACATACAGTCATCCAGAAAAGAAAAACCTTTTTTCCCTTCTGGAAAGCACAGCTGATTAGAGCCAGGAGCCAACAGCAAACAAACTGTGGTGAAGAAATGAAAATGAAGCAACAAAATGTTCAGCACCTTCAAGACAATAAAAAACATTTCTTAGAGGAAAAAATAAAAGGAAGAAAGATACAAAAGAAGTCCCTAACCTAAACTAACATTGCTGTTTTCATAATTCAAAACAGATTTAACTTTTCTCCCCATTTATGCCAATGGCACCTGTCTCACCAGGAGTGTGACTGAGTGTCATCACCTGTTGGTTGAAATGTGGTGCTCTGGTGGCAGCTGAGCGTGACAGGTTGTAAAGGGGCTTCCCAGCATGAATGTACCACAAGTTTGGAGGGATCCAAACCTGAGGCTCCACTGGGAGAGGACATCCTGCAGAGCCACCACCCATTATCTGTGCTCTTCCTGTGATTCCCATTCCAGATCCTCCTGTGATTCCAGGGGGAAATCCCAGTGTCTAATGGGCTTTCCTCTGTGTCTTACCTCTCCACAGTGGTCCAGTTTCTCCTCACCACTGGCCACCATGGCCACCACCACTGCAGCTCCTCCAGGGAGAAGGGCAACCACGGCCGCCCTGTGCCCAGGGTGCTGGCAGAACTGAGGGATTTATGTCCATCTGTCTGTGCCATCAGCTCAGACCAGAGCTTTGCTCTCCGTTTTTCTCGTTATTTAACATTCCCTGTCCAAAAGGCAGCAGCACTAGAGGGCACTGCCTGCACGTGTGAGAAAAGGGGACACATCTCCAGCCATCTCCCAGGACACCCAATTTTGGCTGTTTGCTGGCACCTTCCCTTCTCACCTGTGCCCCTTTCTTTAGGGAAAAACATGGAGCCAGCTGAGGCCATTAATTTTCTTGGCTGCAGATGAGGTTAGCAGCACAAAGTGATGTACAAGATCACTCCCAACAAACAGATTTGGGAAAGCCAGAGTGAGACATTATCAGGCAAGTTTGTTCCAGGCCCAAAGCAGGCAGTGAAACAGCTGCACACACGTTTAGGCCAAAAGTTAAAGTCATGCTGGGGGGTGTCCAGGAGCACAGGGAAGGCAGAGCCTCACAGAGCCCCTTCCTGGCGTGTCCAGCTGTGCTGGGGGGAGTCTCACTGCTGCATCTCTGCTCCAAAGCCCTCCTGTGGACAGAAATTCCCTTCTGGATCCAGGCACACTGGTAAAAACAGCTCGTGCTCCTGCTGCAGCAGAAAAAGACTCATGTCTAGAGAAAGCTGCTGATTCAGATTAACCCAAAGTGCGTGAGCTAAAGCCTTCAAGCAGAGTCAAGCTCTGCAGGGCTGGCCTGGGTTACAGGGAGCTTCTCTCAGCCCAGGTGACAGGGGAACCAAACTCCTTCTGTTGCTAAAAGCATCTCCCTGAGCCCAGAAGGAGCCAGGCTCTGCTGCCAACACATGTCACAAGTTAAGAGTCCTCAGCAGCATGGCTGGTGCTTTGGTCCCTCTTTCTCCAGGCCGTGTCCAGCCTTCCCTTGCCCCATAGATCCTCAAAAGCTCCCTGGATGTCACTGTCCACACAAAAAAGCCATCAGGCCTGGATAGTCTGCTGTGTTAGATGGAGTCCAGACAGTGCCAAACTCCTCCAATCTTTCCTCTGGGGCCCTGTGCAGCTGAATTGACACTCCCGTGACTGATTTCTTCCAGGCTGAACTATTTCCCTTGATGATCTGCCCTAATGGAAAAACAGCTTTTCCACCTTTCAAATGAAAGCAAGATAAAAAATGCCTTCCTGGTTCAAAAAGCACGTGGAACTGCTGCCAAAGAATATGCATGTTAATAACATATCCTTTGTATGAGAAGACAGTGCTGAAATTTCAAGTGATCTCCCCAGAATACAAACAATACCCAGAGAATGGCAAGGAGATTAAAATAATCATTGGGATGCCTTTCAGTTTTCATGGCTTTTGTCAAATAAATAAATAAGTGCAAATTAGCAGTGTATTACAGCCTTCTGAAAGCTGGTGCTTTCACCCCAAAGGATTCCTCTCTGCAGTTAATAAAAACTACTTGCATAGATAGCAGGTCCCTGAGGCAGAGGTGTGTTTTCTAAAATAAATTGCTTATTTTAAAAATCATAGGGAAATCATTGTGTTTGGGAAGTTTGAAGACTTCTCTAATTAATCCGGGAGTGTGAGGGGAACGCACAGATTCCCTTGCCAGAGCAGGGTTTCTCCAAGTGCTCACAGTGTGAAACTGAGCCTGCAGCCCTGAGGAGTTTGGGGTCTTGTTCCAGAGGAGAACGACTTGTTGATGCTGTTAAGACACTTTTTTTCACCAACCAGAATCAACCCAGCTATTTGTTTTGCTGGAATCACGATCAGGGAATGCAGCACCGCAGCCACCTCCACCACAGAAGATATTTCTGTAGAGAGGGACAAATCTGCCTTCTCTGGGGGAATGCCTGGGCTCTGCTACAGGGGAGCATGTTTCCTTTTCCCACAGAGGGAAATGATGCTGCCTTGACACCCTCTGAGCATTCCTTGGCTGGAGCTGCAGGGCCAGAGCAGCTTCAGAAATCTTCACGAGCTTCACGACAATCTTTTCCTTCTCTTGGTTAGAAAAAACAAAAAGAGACACTGGCATTCCCAAGACAGGGGGGTGACATCTTCACTCAGCAAAGTCATCTCCTGTTCCTTGTGCGAGTCCTTTCCACATCCTGGTGCTTTCCTGTAGAGCTCCCCCATGGATTTTGCAGCCCAGTGCCCAGCTCAGCCCTGTAGAAGATCCCTGGGGCTGTGGCACTTCCATAGGACGCCACACCACACATCCAGGTGAGTCCTGCAGCCCCTCCAGGACAGGGCTGTCCCTTAAAGACACAATGCAAAGGCCCAGGATGTCTTTTGGGCTTTGATTTGTTGAAAGAGAATATTCTGTGTTAATTAAAAATAAAAGTGGTAGTCTGTAGTGAAACTGCCATGAGATATTCCTTGCTGCTGGAGGAAGCCATGGGCAGATTCGGAGATCAGAGAAGTCCACACAGGAGGATAACATCCTCCTTTTGGCCTGGAAATGCCCAGGTTCCTGTGAGTGACCAAACATCCAGCCCCTTGACTGCTGGGCTGAGGCTGCCTCAGGGATTTTGGCCTCAGGGAGATGAGCTCGCTGGGACACCTGGCTACCAAGGAGCAAACACAGCCATGAAGCACAAGATACATAGGCTGCACCTGGAGATCCTCTGTGCTCCCACACAGCTCCGGTAGGTACAGGTCCATCTTGGCAGGACCCACTCCTTCAGTCCCTCCACCACTTCCTGCCACCTGTGAACTCAGCCTTCTGGAAAGGAAGATACAAGTAAATGGGAGCACTTGAAAATTTCTATTGCATGGAGCAATTTAAGGATACTGATATATGGAAATGCCTGTGAACCCTACTGCATTTACTTTACAAAAAAAAAAAACAAAGCAAAACAAATGCCCCCCCCCAAAAAAACCAAAACCAAAATAACAAAATCAGGGTTCCCATTTTTTAACTGATCTAATTAAAATATAAATAAATATGGGGCCTTGCTTTGTAAATGTGTATTTATAGAGACCACCCTGTCACCCTTCACCTCTGCCAGACTAAACAAGCTGGTTTAGCTGCTTCTCTGATAGACTCCCCATTGCCTCCACATCTTCCCATGCATCCTCTTTGAGTCTGTGAGTGTTCTGGATGGTGCCTCACCCACTGCTTCCGCAAGCTTGATCCATCCATTCCTGATCCTCCTGGAAACACTTGGACTGCATCATTCTCAGAGCATATTTGTGCATCACAGACTCTCTGCAGAACTTTTCCTCTAAGGACCTTCCAACACTTTTGCAATTGAGAAGGACGTTGAGAGCTTTGGTTTCCATCTTTTCCATCCCCTTGGTGTCTTTCTGGAGTCCAGTCTCCTTTCACACTAGTGGCAGCTGAGGAGTACAGCTCATCACAGGCATGGGTAAAACAGTAGGATGCACTTGGATCTGTTTGTCTCCCAGCTCCTGAAATTCCCCCCTAGCTCCTGGAGGCAGGCAAAGGAGACCATATTGGTCTGCCATGAATACATGTCATGAGAAAGGTGCAAGTGGACAGAGGATGTCCTCAGGCTCCTTTTAATTAGATGGAAATCACACTGGTTTGCCCACTCATGTCTCATCCCAGACTCCAGGTCTTCCCCCTTTCCTGGCTGGCTGGACCCAGCGGACAGGACTGAGAACTTAAACCACCAACCTTTACCCATCCCATTACACTGGCTGTGCTGGGTTTCTCAAAATGTGTAGAAATGGTGTGCATGGAGACAGAGAAGGGACAATGTGTGTGCAGCACTGAGGAAGCCCATGGCCTCCTTTGGTTAATGGCCCCTGCAGTGGGCAGCACAGCATATTTTTACTCATTAAATCAAAGTGACTGCTCCTTGCCCTTCAAGTCCCCAGAGAGCAACTATTCCTGATAACAGTCAGTCCCCACAGACTCATTAAGCTTTCTGGAAGCTGTTTGCAGAGGCAGGGTGCTAATCTATGAAGATAAGAAGTCAAACCTTTCTCTACGAGGACGTTTTTACTACTTGTCTCGTGCTCTCCCTTGTAATTTCATCAAAGGCCAAACCTAAAAACCTATCTAATCTGTCAGAAAGGCCAATCTAATCTATCTTTATTAAACACTTTTATGGAGAAAAATGGATTGCAACATTAGAGAACTTGTGATTTAGCACATGAAAGAGATGGAAAAAATGTCTCTGAAATGACAAACAATACAAAATCTGCTTTTTCAACAGAACAGATTAGCTGGTGGCACAAATAAATAAGTAAATACCATTAAAACTGCTTAGATTTATGGCAAGAGGTATAGAAAATGCCTGAGTCTTGCCAGTGATAGCCTTTTATGGCAGAACTAGATTTTAGTAGACTTACATTGAAATGAACCTTCACCTACTCTGGGAGCTCTGGGAGCCAAGTGCCATGAAGGCAAACCATGAAAGGTCTGTTCTGGGCTTGGAAAAGCCATTGAAAGGTGGTGAAGGGTGAAGAGAGGGGTGGTGTTTAATGTGGAAAGCATGATGGGGAGAAGATTAGTACTCATATAGTCTGTGGAAAACAACAGGCTTTTCCAGAATATAGTCAAAGGCAGGGACAAAATCCAGCTCAAATGTCCTTGTGGAGCAGTTCTCAACTCTTCCCTCTCCAGGCAAAGACCTGGGAGAGATGGGACTTCTCCCTGTAGACACAGAAGGACTGTTTGCTCCATCGTTTCCACCTGATCAGGGAAAGCAGAGGCCTGGCCACAGCAGTTTGGGATGCTCTGGAGAATTCAAAGTCTGAGCCCTCCTTGCACCCACAACTGAGGTGCTCGGTGAGGTTCAGAGCTGCCCATAGCCAGCAGCAGGGCTCTGACACTCTGGGTGCCATGCTGAGCCCAGGGCTTCTGCTAGAGTAAGGAGTCTGATTTCAACAAGGGGAAACTTGTCTTCATCCCAGACAGATTAATTAGCCTTGGCAGGTTTCTCTCTAGTTGGAAATGAGACCTGTTGCCCTGAAAATGAAGGGGGAAAAGGAGGTACTGGGTGATTTGTACAGGGGATGTGTTTGCCTTGCATGCCCTTGCAGCCTGGGCACTGGTTGGGAGCACTCCCTGGAAGTCAGGGTCCAAAGCTCGGTCTGTGCACGGCCAAGGCTGAAGATGGCATTGGGATGTAGCAGCAGCCCCAACCCTTTCTTCCCTCAGCTCCTGCAGTGCTGGGGCAGTACTGGGGCTGGGGGTGAGTTGGGTGTTCAGCCATTCCTAGCACTGCTCCAACATGTGCTCATCCAGGGATTAACTCAAGCTCTGCCACATGTGTGCTACCAGGCCACCAAACTGCAGCATGAGCCGTGGATGGCATCATCTCCCTGCACAGCAATTGCCCTCACAGCAGGAGAGGGATGCTGAGCCTGGCTGTGCCTGGAGAGTGCCGAGAACACGACGATCCCACCTGCAAAGCAGGATATGTGCCCTGACCCCTCCACTGACATTTAGGTTAGAAAGCTGCACTTTAACTGCACTGAACACTTCCAGATTTCCAGCATTTCAAGGGAGATTTGGCAGGGCTCGCTTGTGCTTGATTTTATTTCAGATGCCATAACATTTGGGCCTTTTTATGCAGCTTTTGGCTAGTGTTGAAGCAATTTCTGTCTGTTTCTTCTTTCTCTTCCTCCTCCCCCTTGCCATCCATGGTGGGAGGCTGACAAAAGTCAGTGACTCAGCCCTAGAAGAGAATGGAAAACTCCAACAGGGCTTTGAATTGAAATGCAGGCAAGGAAGGAGAGATCCAAGGGGAGGTTGGAGTAAGGGAAGGAAAGAGATTGTAATGAGAAAAAACATGAAGAGAGCAAATAAACGCTCTATTTGAATAAGCAAGCAAGAATAACTGCTTACAGGAAAGTCACTTCTACTTCACAGGCTGGGGAAAGATAAATTTACACACAAACAAATCCCAAATTATTTGAACAAACAAGGAATTTCAGAAGCTGCAGAGCTATAGCCTGATTAAGCACAAATTTATGTCTTCTTTGCCCTTACCAGCACCTCCTTTCTCTTTGGTTCTTACCAAGCAAGAAAGAGACTGTCTTAGACCAAAAATGTGCAGAGGGACAAGCAGGAAAGAAAACTTCATGGGGTGCAGGAGACATCATATTAAAAGCCAGCAGTGGGTTTGAATGCCAGCCCAAGCCTCAAGCACAGTCGTCCAGCAAAGCTGTGCACCCCAGTGCATCCCAGTCTGCAGGGGCACAGACCACCCCCTTGCCCAGCGAGTCAGGAAGGTGGCACCCAGCCCCACAGCCACAGGTTTGTCCTGAGGACATCAAAGGACCTCTGTTGCCACTGACAGGGTGCTGCGTCTGGTCTCCCTGCAGCCATGTGGATACACGGCCTCCCCTCCAAAGCCAGATCTGACCCTGCAGCAGTAACAGGGTGCTGCTCCAAAGCTAAAGGCTCTCCTTCTGTCAGATCCCCACCTATCACACAGGGGCTTTCCAAGTTTTTCAGTTTCTCAGAACAGCCAGTTTCTCTGCTATCCCAGGTACTTGTGCAAACCCCAAGCACACAGTATGATGGGTGTGAGGATATCCATATCCTCTCAGGCTATCCCGGCACCGAATTACTCAGCTGTTTGCTCTTCTGGGTCCTTAACACGTCTGTCCAACACACCATGGAAAAATTTCAAAGTCCAAATTTGCCATTTTGGGCCATGAGTCTCCCTCAATGCCTCATTGTGCCAAGGAAGGGCGACAACCAACGCATTGTCCTGGCAAGCATTTCTCACAGCTCTGGGGCCCTGGGTGAGCTGGTCCTGCTCTAAAGGGCTGTTGTCTTTTGCTTGCCACCACACCACCGTAACATACCTCACACGTCCATGGCAGCCTACTCGCTTCCCATTCACAAATTCCTGCCCTGAATAACACCAAAGAGTTAAGGCTTTGTCAAAAGGTTCGCTCTGGGAAGGGAAACTGGAGGAAAAATGGCTTTCAATGCAATTCGAGCATAGACAATACTGTTTTGTAACTGTGCTGTTTGATGTGCAGTGACAGGAATTAATCATTTTACTTAACAGAATTACTCTTTGTTATGTAAACTTTGTAAAGTCAGTCTCATGTGACCTCTTTCAATTAGGAACAAATTGTTTAAAACTGTCGTCTTTCTGAAGGCTCAGTATTCGTAAGAGCAACCTCGGGGATGGGTTGTCATTTCACCCTGGAGTACTCACAGCTGTGCAGTTCCACACCAAATGGAGACCAAAATGTACAGAATTACTCTTCTTTTTTTTTTTTTTTTTTCCCCCAGCAGAGCAAGCAATCCCTCTGCACTTCTTCTAATATGGGGTGAACATTTGTTTCCCATTTCATTTTTTTCAGTTCTAACAGAGCTGGATATGTTTTTATAGGTTTCTCATCACCTCAGTCTGCAAGTGCCTCAGTGGTGAGAACAGACATGCACCCTGAGAGTCCCTTGGAGAAAAGGAAGAATTTTCCATCTACCAAGAGAGAACCCAGACCAGAAAAGATGAAGGACCCCATTGCCAGCAAATGAAAATCATTTCTTCACCAAAAAAAAAAAAAAAAAGTAGAGCTAATGTCATGCAGAAAGTCTGTAGCAGGGCCAAGAAGAGCCTCCAGAGGTCCACGATTTCACTCTTAACATCTCAGCCTCCTCTCCTGGTTCCCATAACCTTGAGAGCTGCTGCAGCTCCCTTTGCTGCCAAACAGTTTCACACAAACTGTTTGACCTGGGAAGGCTGGAAGTATCCTCTGCTACACACAGGGATGCTCAGACTTTGCTGTACTGGCCATATTAAGATGTAAAGCGAGACTGCCAGGCTGGTGTGGGCACCACAGATTTGCTTTCAAAGCTGCTTGCAGAAGTGAGGCAGCAGCGCCTCAGGATGTGCATGCCCTGACAATGCTGGGCATAACTGAGCCAGACCTGATGGGCTGTGAGTTCAGCCCTCTTTGGAGATCCCGTTTCACCTCTGCTGTCCATGTTCCTACTCCAGTCTTGTTTTTCAGAGTGGAAAACTCATTGCACCTCATAACCTCTCTCAGCAGCATCAACAGGCCAAATTTTTGTCTTCTTAATGCTGTGTTCAGCTAATAGCCAGCCCTGATTGCTCTGGATGATAAAAGCATTTGCTCTGGGTGTTTTCCATGCATAGTGCAAGTTTTATACTGGGTCCAGGCACTTTCAAAGGGTGGCTGTGCAGCTTTAGTTAAGAGCCCAATCAAAAGTTACTCTGCTGCTTTGCTTTGAAAGGCTTCGGCTGAACTTTGATCTCATTTCCCTGCCTGCCCTGCCCAGCAGCATTGGCTGCATTAAGAAAAACCAACCTGCTTTGTCCAGATGAGGAGAAGGATCACATCCAAGGGCTTTCAAGTCCAGTTGAGCCATTATATACATCCCCCTGAAATCAAACATGGTCAGAGATTGCAGAAGCAGCAGTGACAGCGGCGCCTGTCAACTGAGCTTGTCCCTCATATGGCACTGCCCTACAACTCCCTGAAAGGGGCTGTAGACAGGTAAGGGTCGGTGTTTTCTTCCAGGTAACAAGATAGAACAAGAGGAAATGGCCTCAAGTTGCACCAGGAGAGGTTTAGACTGGATACTAGGAAATATTTCTTCACTGAAAGGCATTGGAAGGTCAGGCATTGGAACAGGCGTTGGTCAAGCATTGGAACTGGGAAGTGGAAGTGTTCAAATAGCAGTAGATGTCATGCTTAGGGACATGGTTTAGTGGTGGGCTTGGCAGCGTTAGGCTAATGATTCACTCAATAATCTGAGAGTTCTTCTCCAACTTTGATTATTCTATGATTCTGTGCTGGCTCATACTGACTCCCCCAGCATGCAAATCACCAGCATGAATCTGGTATGGCCTAGGACTCACTTACTACTTACCCTAATGTAAAGTGAGGAATCTGTAGGGTCTGGATTAAAGCTGCAGCCACGGCCCTATTAAACAGCAGCCCAGGGTTGCCCCAGGAATTCAACCACTGCAGTAGGATTTCCTCAGCATCTTCCCATGGGAGTAGCTGAGCACAACCCCCATCCCCTCCAGGTGAAAAGTGCAGAAGGATGAAGCCCGAGGAGATTAAGCAGGTGCAGGAAGGTGTCTGGGGAGACTGCAGCACGGCTCATATCACAGCTGACACCCCCAGGGACACCAGCATGGACTTTGCAGGATGCTGTCACAGGATGGAAACCACGTGGGCTCACACTCTGCAATAAACCACTCTGCAAAGCCCCACGAGCAGCAGTTTATTGAACAGGCAGGCTGCAAGGATCTGCAGGAGCTAATAATAGTTCCTTCCTCTAACAATCTCATTAGCTTCTGGAACAGTGAAATCATCTCTGGCATATCCCTCTTGATCACTGCGGTTGTATCTTGTGTTTCTATCGAGGCATTACTAATAGCTAATATTCATTGTGGTATTTCAGTATGGGATTTACTCCCACTCTGCAAAATAGCCCTGGTTCAGCCCCAGGAAATAAAAACAGCAGCAGCTATCGGAAGTGTTAAGTAGTTGAGAATTTTTCTCCTCTGTTTTTGCCAGTCTTTTACATTATTTCATCAGTTCTTTGTGAAAAGGAGCCCTTCCTTCCTGGGACAGAGGCTGTGTGTGTTGGGCAGAGCCTGGCCCAGGGGAGCAGCTGGGCTCAGCTCAGTCCCCCAGCATCGAGGAGGGGAAACTGCCTTGGCTGCACCATGGGTGGAAACAGGCTTTTATCTCGGCACTACCATGAATATATCCCTGCAAAGAACAGCCAGTTCTTTTGACCCCCTTGAGCCAAGGAAATCAGCTTAATGGTGGGGAACCAAGCACTGATCCTATGAAAGAATAAGGCTTCAGCCCGCCAGACCAAACTACCTCACAACTGAAACACCAGACAAGAGGATGCCCACTCTGCAAAACCATTCCTCAGCCATTAGTTTCTCAGTCCTCTTCTGGTCATTTTAGGAGACACTGCATTTACATACCCAACTGCAGCCTTCATGTCCAATCATGTTCAGGTACTCCTACAGACCCCAGACCACACGCACTGCTTGCTGGAAGCCACCAGCACTGTTCACAAGCTACACCATCTGACAGTACTGCAGTTTCCTTCACCCACAGCATGGGTTTTAGTGGCATTAACAGAAAGTGTGGACAGTTCTGGTTCTGCTGTGGAATCTCCAGCCCCAGCTTGGATCCTGCGGATGGAGCCAATGGTTATCAGTGGAGCCTGCCACCATCCCAGCCTCCTGCCCTGTTTTAAATTACAAGCTCCATTCCTCCTGGGTTATATTTTCACTGAGAATTCTTCATAACTTGTATTTATTTGCTCAGTGTCAGTTAGATGTCTGCTTTTCTGCCTGAACTATCTTTAGCTTCCAAAATATTTTGCATTTCAGGGAAGCATTTGAGCAACTTTTCTGAGAAGAAATAAGGCAGAGCATCAGCACACAAAAACTGTCCTATTTGCTTTTTCTCTTTTCTATGTGGGGACATCCATGCCCTTTCCTGAAATGACTGAGCGAGGCTCATACCCAAGGTGAGATTATTGGGGCTCATGGAAATAGGATGGGCATGGCAGCACACAGGGGAATGCACAGCCCAGCTCCAGTTTTTCACTACAGGATTTCCATCTAGTGCCCAGGGAGGGAATGTGAATAGAATTGAACTCCTAGAAAACTTGTAGGATTAGTTTTCTCTTTTTGTTGTCACTGAGACAGTTGTTTGCCTGTAATACTTTCCACATGGTTTGGGTCCTGATTTTCCTTCTCAAGCATTTTCCTTTAAGAATCAGTGCCTGCACTATTTGCAGGCAACATTAGCATATTAACTTCCATTTTGCATATGCAAATTAGCTATTTGCCTTTTTGATTTTAATTTTAGCACATAAAAATAAGAGGAAAAGAAAATAACCGGAAAAGAAAATAACAGGAATATATTATGTTATAAATATGTTATGTTATAATATATTATCATGTAATATGGGGTATTTCAGGAAGTGTTTTGCACACAGACTCAGGCATTAATGGTAGGAAGTCCCCTTTGAGATAAGTGAGCAGGAGAGGTTTGACAGTGTCTGTCTAGGACTGGGACAGTCCCCAGTCACCCATCCTTCCCATGCAGGCTGTCACATTGCAGAGCAGCTCTGGTGAATTCAGTCTGGGGTCTGTTTGGACCATAAGCATCACTCAGGGTGGGGCTTAACCCATTCCAGTGACAGCTGATTGGGAGCTGGACCAGATTTAGCTCTAATCAACCATCCCAGCACACACGGGTAGATGTCACTGCTGTGGGATTGCGCTGATGCCCAGCTCCATCCAGTGCCTCTCCCTGCAGTGCCACAGAGCTAGCAGGACCATTGCCTCTGCTGTAGCTGTTCATCAAAGCCCTGTGTGTGTGTGTGTGTGTGTGTGAGGGGGGATATGCAGCGAGCTGCAGAGCAGCCCAGTGGAGCTTGTCATTGTTAATGAGATTACACTGCCCTAATCTCACAGCAAATCCGATTGTCATGCTGTGCACATTGATCGCGATGGAGCCTGCAGGGAGGCGGGGGCAGTGCAGAGCGGGGCTCTGCAGCACAGGGCATCCACTCGTTTGGTGACTCCTGACACCAGGAGGAGGGGCTGGTGGATTTACCTTGGACCCCCAGGGCTGGGAGCGGGTGTCACCATGCAGGAGAGGGGAAGGAAGCCCAACTGAGGCGCGCACCTCTGGCAGGGAGCAGAGCGCAGCTCTTGGCACGCTGTCCGGCACGAACAGCTGTGCTGTTTTCTACAGGGTTATGCAACTGTTTTGTTCATAATAATATAACCAGTGTTATGTTTAAATTCATACCAAATATTGTTTATCTTGCTGCAGTTTCACAGAGAAATCATGTGTGAAATTTTAGCGGGGCCCAAGGATCACTGGCCACAACTGCAGCACTCACTGCCTCCAGCGCGTCCTTCCAGGCAGGCCAGGGGCTCTTCCAGCCCTCCAACCCCACACTGGGGAGTGGGTCTGGGGACACAGCCTCTTGGCTGATCACAGCTTGTGCTGTCTCAGTAAAGGCTGCAATCCCAGAGCAACTTCCCCGTGGTGAAACCATCGCCTGACCTATGCAGACACAGAGCAGGAGATGAGATGAGATGAGATGAGATGAGATGAGATGAGATGAGATGAGATGAGATGAGATGAGATGAGATGAGATGAGATGAGGCCTGGGGGGAAGGGCGTCCCCAAAAACACCCAGTGGGAAGACCAAGCGCCCAAACCACACAACATCCCTCAACCTAAAGGAGACCTTTCATCTCCTGGTAAGCCCAAAAGCAGCAATTACATCTACCACTGGCTGATCTGACAAAACAGCCACATTTCTCTTCATGCGCTCATGAGAAACATGGTAAAATGCCAAGGTCCTGCTTTGAGTGAGGAAAAGAGGTTCCTACAACCTCTCTGGGCTCCTGCTGCAGCCAAGCCCACACTCCTGTGAGATGCAAGTACAAACTCAATGTCTGTGGCATCACTGGAGGGTGGGAGCAGCAGCCCTGCATGTGCTGGGCACAAACTACACAGGAAGTCATGTGTGTGCAACTGAATTTTAGGAGTCTGAGCCCAACTGTTCAGCTACATATTTAGGACAAAGTTGCAATAACCAGAGAGGCTTTTGAACTTGGGAACAATAGGAGCTATTTTAAATGGGTGAATAATGTTGAAAATCTGTCCCTTAATGTCAGCACGCAGAATCATCTTTTTTCCCAGCAAATAATATAAAAGATTATTTTTTTTTCAATGGATTTCAATGCAACATTTTCTCTGAGACTGTTCATTCCTCATCCAAGAATAACAAGGAGACACGCTGAAAAGGGACAAGATGATCTTTATCATTTTAAATAGAGCAATTCCAATTTTTTTTGAACCATCTCACTGTAGTTCTGCATGTTTAAATGCATGCCATAAAAACAATTTTATGAAATCAATTCTTTTCATGTTTTGCATCACATGCCTTTGATGAAGAGAAATAAAACTGAAACTCGCAGATACTGCTACTGTTGGTGTAAACAAAAAATAAAATAATTAGTTTTCTATACAAAAATGAAGCATGTCCGAAGTAATGTACTTCAGGAGGCTGTTTTGATGTTTAAAGGAGAAGAAACATTATTCAACTGGATTATTTTTCATGGTAATAATTTACAAATGTTCACCGAGGGCTTAAATATTGTAGGAGACATATTTTGACTGGCATAATGTTTTGACACTACTAAAAAACTTTCTGAATAGACATGTTTCAGAAATCCAATTTGGAATGGAAACTAATTTTGAAATACTGGAATCTCTCTGATTTCAATGTAGGTCTTCTCATCACAGAGTGGAAGTATCTCATCTTAATTGAAAGAATACTTAGAAGCATTTTTCGTAGCCTGGCAGCAGTGTGCTGGGCAAATAATTAATCTTGCATTGTCTTTCTGGCAGTGTAGCCCTTTCCTGTAACACCACTTGGACAGAAGTTTATCCCTGTATGAACTAGGAGTGGGCTCTGCTAAAATAAAGTTCTGATGCAGATATATTGCAAGGACTGAAATTTTATTGTCACAAAAGCAGCTTTGCACAACAATTAGAAAATAGCAGTTTATTTAGTCCTGTGTTTCATTAACATGGGTCTCATTTTGTCAATTCAGAGATACCATCCTGCTCGTCTCAGACTCTGTGCTTGCAGTACTGGCTTTTTTGCTTCTTGTTGTACACATTTAAACATCTGTTTTCTGTTACTGACCCCCCAAAATACAACTTGACAGTGTAGCACAGGCAAAAGTGTTGAGGATGGCCATGAAACCCCAGCTTTTGTTTAGAACGGAGTTGCCAGATAAGATTATTTAAACTGATAAAACCCCACACAATCTCAGGGTCACTGATGTTGCCCTTCTGGCCCACTTCTCTTTATGAGGTAGTTTTGGCCAAGGGGCTCCTGCTGATCTTGTAGCTGTTGCTTGTAACCTCCTGCCCAGTGATGATTTCAGCTGCTTCTTGACACCATTCTGCTGTGATTAGAAATGATCCTCTGATAACAGGTTTGAAACAGAGGGATGGGCAGGGCTTACGTCTCAAACAGATGTGGGCAGGGTTTCTGATGCAATTCTATGAGTGATCAGCTGTGGCATCCATTTCTATGCTGCGTCCTCTGACACCAGCTTGGTACAACAGGAGTGTCCCCATGCCAGTGTGCCACCCTGCATCACCTCCACCTCACTGCTGACCACAGGTTGTTGCTGATATAAGAGGTAGTAAGAAGGTGGCAGCAAGGGAACCAGCAGTGTCCTTTGGTGATGTTCTGCACATGGAGGAGGCTGGAAATCCATTAAGTTAAAGCAAAAGGCGAGGAGGGGAGCGTTGGCTCCCTGCAATGTTCATCCCTTTAGGCAATAGCAAAGCAGAGCTGGAGCAAACTGCATTTTCCCCATAGCGACAACAGCAGCTGCTTCCCAAAGCTTCTGGATGGCTGCTGTCCTTAAAAACCACCTGCTGTAGCACAGCCCTGGGCTGGGCCCACAGCACATCTGACAGCCACGCACCGAGTAATTTCCTGCCTGATTTCCACTGCCATGAGAGAAGGTTATAAATGCCCAGATAGCTGCTCCTCTGCACTAATTAACACTGTAACTCCACACAGCCCTATTTTGGGACAGCAGTTTCTCACGCTTTGTAGCCCAAATGCTTTCCCTGCCTGTTCAAGCACTTGCTTCTCCTCTGACAGGACAGGGCAGAGTCCAGCAAGCAGTTTCCACCTCCCCTCAAGGCACTGACACACTGGCAAGCAGAGAGAAGGTCCCTTGAGTTTAAACTTGAACAGAACTGACTGAATGTGGCTGACTTTTACCACAAGTTCAAGAACATGGAAATTTTTAATGCATGTTTTGATGTGTCCTGGGATAATCTATGGCCTTTTGAGTCCTTTTATATCCAAAGCAAACTTCAGAACACAATCCTGGCAGATTTCTTGGAATCATGACGCTGAGTGATTCTACAGATATCCCAAGTGATGCTCTGAGAGGAATGAAAATATTTTCAAATTATCTCCCATTTACCCCGGGATGAAAGTGAACAGTAAATACCGAGTGCTCATTGCATGGGAAGCTGTCAGAGCAATCCGTTTGTATGTCTGTATTGTGTGTCCTAGTCCCAAAGGAATTCCTTGCATGTTTCTGTAAAATTTAAATAATACCCGCTCTTCAGAAAACAAATTGTTTCACAGCCTTCATAGGCTTTTCACAGCATTTGGGGGTAGGGAGTTCTGCTCTTTCTCAGCGTTGCAGTTTATCTGAATTTGCCCATTTTACCAGCACCCAGAGTGTCCCAAGGCCAGCTGCCTGGGCACAGCACAGCCAGGTGTCCCTGTATGACTGTCCCCATGGCCAGAGCAATGTCTGCATTGTGTCCTTCACCCAGAGCAAAGCAAACTGCCCCAAAAATGGGATGGGACTTGCTGGAGACAACCATGGCTGAGCAGGCTTTACTCAAGGACACCAGGACAGCAAGTTACATTTTCAAAGCTGAGTTGCTCACTGTGCATGCAGAGCATGAGGAACTTCTCATTACTGTCTCACTGTAAAAGTCAAGAATTATTTTCCCTCTCAAGCTATGACCTGTCAATCTCCTTGAGGAATTCCTCCTGAAATATTACCATGGAGCAGAGCAGACTTGGTAAAGAGCCTCCAAATAAGAAGTTTTTAACCGGAGATATCATTGCTCTCCTGTACCAGGAACAGAATTTCTTTCACCCCTTAACTCTTGTGGCTGTATCTAACCCTACCGATGGCCAAGAGAAGATCATTCAGGGTTCCTCTAATGCCAAGTACCCATTTAACATGTTCCATTTTCAATAAAACTTTAGAAGCTCTGCAAACATCAGCCAAATGGGTCACAGCTGAAAACTCCCTGTCTGAGAGAGTTTAAACATAAATGCTTGACTATGTGTAGGCACGGCTCAGCACCTTTCTCATTGATCCTGGTTTCTGGGGTGTTTAAAGGATTTTCCTAGACACCTGCTAGCTAATAATTTGGGTTGGATGAACCTTACTTTAGCTGCTCCCTTCATCATTGCTAAGGGAAGTCCAAGGGTATTTGCCACAAAGAGGAAGAAGAGAGGACAATGATCTAAAACAAGACATAATTAAGACATAAACTCAGTGGCATCTGTCAGGAGATGTTGTTGTAGGAACCACAGTGTTTGTGTGTTTGTTTACTTCAAAATTACTTTGTTTAGCTGCCAGGAGGACATTGCATGAGGAACTTTCTTTCCAAACATCGTGTAGATGCCATCAGCCCCCACTCTTTACTAATCCAGATGAGTTTGTTGCATCTGATTCCCAAGCAGAACAAGTGGTTGAACCTCTCTATTGAACTTGCTCTCTTTCCCATAGTAAAAAACACAGTCTTGATTCTGGAGAGGACCACGTGTGAAAGTCCATCTTTGTTTATCAAAGCACTTAAGCTCATGCTTAAAGCTAAGAAAACACTTAAGTGCTTTGATAAAAAGGGAAGATCTGATGAATTGGGACCAAAGAGATGCTACAGTTAATTGATTTCCTTTGAAAGCAGCCTGTATTTTCCCCAAAGGGCTAATACTCTAGTTCTTCTATTCAACTCTAAAGCTGTTCCAAAGCTGCAGCAAGTTTGATAAGGCTGGCATTTCTTAGAAGCTATTTATTCATCCATGACCAAAGTATTAAGACTCTCTCTCTGCAGTAAATATGCACAAGTGGACACACACTGGGAAATTCTTTGTCTTGTCCTGTTCTGCTGCTGAAGGAAGACACATGGTTTCAATGACGTCTTTGTTATCTGATCAAGCATTCAGTCCAATTTGCAATTTTAATGAAAATCAGACACCTGCACTGCAACTGATCTCCACTCCCAGGATTAACAACCACAAGGAAAAGAAGCATTCCCCCTTATCGGCAGAACTGAAGCCACAAGTATCCTGTTACCAGAGCTCAGGCTGTGATTTCAGATGTTACCCAGAAGAAAGGAACCCTTTATCCCTCTTTGGACAGTGATCTCCTCAGATGGAGAACCAACCTGAAATGGCCAGCTGTGGGTAACATTAACCTGAGAGCAGACCCACAGGCTGGGGAGCTCTGGCTACACCAAACCTCTGCAAGCTCCAGAGACAGGCCGTGCTGGCTGGTCCTGCAAGCACAAGTATTGCACTGACCACAGAGACAGCTCTCCTTAAAACATTGTCTTCCCAGAATTATTACCAGAACATGCAGCTTTTGGTGTTGATTCAAGTTTTTTTCCTCTTTTTAAGTCTGTACAGGCTCATTTTTAATCTCTCTTGGATATGAAGATGCCAAACCCTGTAGCACTGAGAAAACCCCCAAAATGAAATTGGAAGGGGATCTGGAAATGGGACAGGTGTCCTGGGTCCAGTGCCACCCAGGAGAGGTCCCCCAGCACGTCACCTTGTCACAGCTGAGCCTGAGCAATGCCCAGGAGGGGGAATGGACAGAGGCTGCATAACGTGCAAACATCAGGGGCAAAAGAGCAGCTCGGCACATGCCTGGTACCTGTTTGCAAAGCCACAGCTCCAAATGTGTGCTCCAAAAAGCTGCACAGCTCTCTAAAATGGGAGAAGGATGTGGTGTGCGCAAGAAATGGGAAAGCATGTAACAGACTGCATCAGAGTGTATCCTCCACTCCAAGATGTGAAGAAACCCACTTCCTCAGAATTTTAGCCAATGTTTGTTGAAGTGCTTTCCAAAATGTTTCCTGATTTCTCCTCTTGCCTGAAGCCCACTTCTTCCCATCATCTGGTTTGTTTGTGCTTGTTGGTGTTTTTCACAGAGGGAGAGAAGGATAAGAGAAGGAAAGGAGGAAGTAACAACACTAGTGAGCATTCTTCAATGAGTTCATAAACTTAAAAGACTACCCCAAATCAAGCACTTCTAATAAAATAGGCATTTTTTCACACAGCCTTTGGTGTTAAAACTTGTTTCAATGGAACCCCTGCTCTGCTGTGGGAATGCTCACATAGATCTGATGGGATCAGGTGAGTTCCACATGCCAGAACTCTTTGGAAGAAAAAGTTTTCCCTTGTCCTGGGATGAAAGTTTTATCTGCAATAGGACAAGAAGAAATGGCCTCAAATTGCCCTGGGGGGTTTAGATGAGATGTTAGGAAAATCTTCACTGAAAGAGTTGCAAGCATGGAACAGGCTACCCAGGGAAGTGATGCAGTCACCATTCCTGGAGGGGTTTAAGAGGCGTGTAGATGTGGCACTGGGGGACATGGTTTAGTGCTGATCGTGGCAGTGCTGGGGCAATGGTTGGACTCGATGATCTTAGAGGTCTTTTCCAACCTGAAGGATTCTGTGGTTCTGTGATCTAGTGCACGGCTCGTTGTCTCCTTTAGCGTGAGCTCCCTCTTTTGCCCTGCTGAAGGTAAGTCAGGCAGCTCCAAAGAAAGGGCTGGTCAAATTGTTTCAAGACGTGGCTCTCTTCCTGTCCTACAGCAAGGCAAACAATTTGGAGACCCCAGGTCACATATATTGCTGAATTGAGCTCTTTATGTGCTTGGGCTTATATTTCAGAGGGCAATGATGCTTTTTATAGCAAGACTATTTTCTATTCAGCTCTGAGTTGGACTCTGCTTCCCTAGTAAGGATTCTTCACTCCATTTTGCAAAGGAAATTGCACTGTTTTGAAACTACATTTAGCCACCCCAGCCTCTGAAAATGTTCTTGAAAACACTGTGAGCTTGAACCTACCACCCGGAATAACAGAGGGAGCTTTCTCCCCAGGCTGTTTCTCTTTCTGTGTGCTTTAGGGACAGCCTCTCCACCATACAGAGGCTCATGTCCTGTGTAACACACCCAAGCCCAACAGGCTGGTGCTGCTGCTGAGGACGTGCACACTCATTTCTAACATGATCCAGGGCTCATGTAAGTTGATGAAAAAATTCCTCTGTTGATTCCAGGAGAGCTGGACACCCCTGTAACATCCCTGTGTGGCATTTGGACATACCAGTGCAAGTGCTGCAGCAATTCTAATGCAAAGGAGCTCCTTGAGAGCCTGTTTGATGTCCTCCTGCTCATCCAAATTACACCCACAGCACCTCTCTCTTCCATCAGTTATCTTCCTGCCTCCTGTAAACACCAAGTCTGAAAAAATTATTAAACAACCACAAAAAATGTTTAAACACCACGTTCAGGTCTCTGTAATGTCTCAGATCTCTTCTCCAAGTACCACTGTCCCAGTGCATGTTGGTTAAGGAGCATTTGGGGAAGATAGTCAGGAACACAGTGGGACACTAACAGGCAATGCCATCCACAAGTGGGGTTATGTGACTTAGTGCTGAAACCTGGATGTTTGTGTCCTAAGGCTCAGGGCTGTGATTACCCCATGGCCAGGTCTGCACTGCACAGCAGTCCTAGGAGGGGTGCTGGAGGCAGTGCGGCTGTGTTGGCTCTTTATCCAGTGAGGAGCTGTTCTGATACATCTACACTTAACACCAAAGCCTGATTTTCGAGAGCTTCCAGGAGGATTTGTGCCCAAGATGAGCTGAAGTGCCCATTTCAGTTGTGCCTAACTAATTTCAGTGCCCGAAGTTGACCCCGTATTAAGGGAGTTTTAGGAAAATTCTGTGCAAAGACCTCTATAAGCTAGCGTGGAGAGGATGTCACAGGGCTGAACACAGCTCCTGGGAATGTCCCTCTGCTCCAGGAAGGGCCAAAGCAGAAGCTAGCCTGTCTAAGAGCTGTGCACATGTCCTGGGCACCATCCCTGCTCACTTGTCACTGGATGTGCTCAGCATGTCCCTGTGGGCACAGTGGGGCCATCTGGATATCTTCCACCAGAGCCTTGAGGGACCATCACAGTCCAAAACCAAATCAGCAACTTCAGCTCTGCCTCCATCCAAGGTTTTTAGCAGTTGTGGTGTAACCATTGGGAGGGAAAATTTAAAGCTTTGTTTTTATCTTCCTCTCTCTGCTCCTTTTTTCTCTCTCCTTTTGTTTTTCAAGCAGGCAAACATCTGCAGAGCACTTTGAGATAACCATAGCAAAGACATGAGGACAGTTGGCAGGCACTCTCTGTGCTCCTCAGCTGTGATTCACTGGCCCGAGCAGCCCAGCAAGGAGGGACCTCTCTGCATCGGGACCTTGCCCCGGGGTCAGAGATAGAGCAGCGAGAACTTTCATTGGAGCAGAACGGGGGGAATGCAGATATCAGGGGATTTTCAATGGAAATCACAGGTGTTTCTTCCCTGCCTCCTCCCTGTGAGAGGCCCCACTATGTTCTGTTACGATTTGTTTTTCTGGCAGCTAGCGTGCTCTATTTTTCTTGCCTGTGTTTTTATGACTTATGTTTGGTTTCTGCTAAAACAACAGAAAGCAGTGCAGGGCTGGGGGTGGTTTTTTGAGTGGGTTATTGTCTTTTTTCTTTTCCTTTTAGGAACTATGCAAAGGGTCATTTGGAAGCCCTGATTCCAGTGAAACTTTGCAGAAGGATTGATGGAGGTTTCGGATCAGCTGAAGGTCACAGGTCAAATGGTTTACCCCCCAGGTGGGCAAGAAGATGAGATTTGCAGCCACACAGCCACAGTTGAGCCCTGAAAGGGGACACAGCTCCACAGGACACGCTCAGCAGCAGGAGGAAGTCGAGCGTTAAATGGTGGGCTTGCAAACAACTGTTTAAAAATGTCTCACTGAAGAGTCTGCCTTCCACCCATCTCGGCAGAGAAAGTGAATTGCAGCTGGCCAGAAGTGAGGAATTAGAAGAAAGTGGACATGAATTTGCACAAGAGCAGGAGCATAAATACCTAATTTTTTAAGAGGAAGAGACTTTTTTCATTTTGATGGAGGACTAAAATATTTGATACTATGTTTAAAAGCAGAATCAATTGCGATTCAGTGCAAGCCTGAGCCAAAAATCAAGCAGGGAATAAGAGCAAGTTAAAATAAATCTTTAGAGGAGGTGCTTTCAAAGGCATCTATGCTTTGCTCTAGACATGAAGCATTGGTGTTGGTAAAATGTATTATCCACACTCTTCCATCTAGCCAGTGAAAGATTTTGGCTGTTTCAGAGAAAAAAATCAGTGCTGTATGGTCTGCAAAAAGCATAAACATGACTTCTTCTTTCAGCTGATTTTGGCACAGGGGAGGTCACAAAATCATCTTTCAGAAACCCCAGCTGGACCAAGACAGAGCCTTCTCCCATTTTCCTACTTCTCCCTACCAAGACCCTTATTCAGAACTGTGACTGTCATCATCATGAAACACCAAAAATTTGTTGTTTTGAGTACAGAAGCATCTTGCTTTTTCCCATGAAAGACAGGGATAGAGGATAAAAAAAACCCAAACACACCAACAGGTATTATTCCCTGCGAAATGCATGTAATTCCTCTGCATCTTTCATTATCGTTATCAGTAGGGTTGGAAAAGACCCTTAAGATCATTGAGTCTGTTAACCTGGCACTGCCAATCCCACCACTGAAGATGTCCCTAAGATGTGTCTACACTTCCTTTAAATACCTGCGGGGACTTCTAACACTTCAGATTTTTCCCCCAATGCATCTCTATTGCAGGGAGAGCACTTCAGGCTCTCCATGAGGCTCAGGACCCAGCTCCTGTTGCACATTCAATATTCACAGCAGCAACTGCTGCCAACTGTGCATCCCCAGCCTGAGGTAATGAGCGCCCCTAACTTCCAGGAGTAACCCTACCTGCAAGGCAGCTTTCAGGGGGAGGAGGACAGTGGAAAGTCTGGAAACAGAATATGGAAAGGAAAAATCCAAGGCCTCCATGTTATATGAGCTCATGAAGGCAAACTGCACAACTCTGTAAGCAAACCCAGCAGCGCTTGTTGCCATGAACAAGCGTCCTTGCTCTGCCTTCACAAAAGGTTTGCAAGAGTTTGGCTACTTGAGATCATGCAGAATGATCAAACTTTATTCCCTCGGTCCTTGAGATGGGGAGAAACATGTTATCCCCCAGCCCAGCTGAGAAATGTGCTTGCAGGATAGCCAGGGCATTTACATTGCTGGGAGGTATTGCAGAGGGTTGGTTCCTCAAAACAGAAAAAGAGGCTTGGCTGCCTTTTTTCTCTACACAAAAGGTGATCTATTTAAAGCCAAAAGGTGTGAAGGATTTTCTTTTGAACCTGCCAAACTGGCTGCAAGCATCCTGAAGAGCAGATTTTATTGTTATTATTTTGCATTATTATCCTTTTAAAAGAATGAAGGAAGCACTAGAAGCAGAGAGATGAAAACTGGCTGTCCCTTGACATATTTATTCCCCAGGTTAAGTGTGTGTAACTGTATGCTATACACACAGCAATGCAGATAGCAGAGGTGTGAGCTGTGGGACCCTGCAACATCCAGGATGTAATTTATATCTCTCCCCACGTCTTCACTCTCAAACACATGTGGTTCATCATACTAGGCATTGCTGGACTCTGGCAGGCCCCAGCATTTCAGCAGTCACTGTTCTTGAGGGGCTGGTTTGTCAATAGCCACTTCTGCTGTGTTTACCCAGGCGTTATTCAGCTTTGTATCACTGAGACAAGCTGGTTCACGCTGATTCTGTTCCTCGTATTGTTTATTCGCTGGTGTTTTTAACCCTTGAGTTCATCTATGAAACGTGTTCAACCAACACTTCTAGAAGCTGCTGGGAGGCTGTAGAGAGTAGGACAGGATAGGGTAGGATAGGGTAGGATAGGGTAGGAGATGATGTTGGAGAACACCAGTTAGAAAAAGATGAATTTGACATTTCTATGTCTGCAAATTTAATGCACAAGCAGAGACATCACTCCTCTGTCTCTAAACCTCAGAGCATGAAGGTCAATCACAGCTTTGCCAGTCCACTGAAGATAAGGCTGAGATATCTCAGGAAGGTACTTTTATTCCTTGTTTTACATTTAGGGATCACAGATTTTATCTCAAGGGGAAATTATGCCCTTTTCCAATTCCAGCCAAGTTCAATTCCAAAGAAAACTAAAGCATCACAGTATACCAGGTAATATTTGGAGACCAATCCCTCTGCCTTCATGGTGCATGGCTCTGGAAGAGCATCTGAGGATGCCAGTGATGCTCCACCAAACCCAACCTGCAACTATGAAAGTGTCTGCTCCACAAAGACCTCCAAGGACTGGGTCCAACATTTGTCAAATTTTACAAGCCCAATTTCAGAGGACTGATATTCAAAGCTTTCTGAAAACCAAGACCTGTAGAAGTTTCTTCAGCTAGACACCCAATAGCTGCGGCATCCCAAATCCCAGTCTATTTCTGATCATCTTGACACAGTGCTGAACACAGGAAATGCATGAGATTAACAACTTCAGCTCACACATCGAGCAGGATATGAAGGGCTTCATGTGCTATGTGCTACGTCCCTTTTGCCAGTGTCAATCAAATTTTAAAGCACAAAAAAGACATGGTGCCCACTTGAGACCAAACATTTCACTTCTCTGGGTCAAAACTTAAGGCAAATACCCTCTTTCTTCCCATCCTCCTGCCATCATCTGAGCTGGAGAATACAATTATCCAAAATTAAAAAATAAAAGTAAATAGACCAGCAAGTTTGCAAGGTAAAAATTCAGAGGGAACTTCTCCCTCTCTATGAACTCCTCATGTTTTTGTTTCCTGAGAGAAGATTGAGGTTTTCCAAGGTATCCAAGGATCTCGTACAAACATGCTCTGCTGCACCAGACATTCCTTATCAGCCTCGGACTTAGAGAGCCGTGATAGGAAATGTGCCATTCATTCACAGGGCTGCTGCTGCTGCTGGGGATCTGAGGCATATCTTGAGCGTGTTATCACATGCTTTGTATTGTCTACTCCATCCTGAGAAAGAAACACTGTAATCAGCCCGACATTCTCTCCTTCTGGAAATCACCAGCTAGTTTCTGTGCCTTTTGCGTTGATTAAACACCTTCCTGTTGAAACAGTAACTAGACAACCGCAATAGCAGCAAAAAAAAAAAACTTTGAAACTCGGTATCAGCTTCCCAGACTCCTGTTCTCTTTCACATGAGAACAGAGTTATTCTGAATGCACGGGCAGGGAGTATGTGGGGAAGGACCGGAAGAAGAAGTTTTGCTGCTTGGTTTAATAATGCTCACCTCTTAGTGCTACCCTGTACCTGTGTACAAGTGGCTTGGATTTGTTTCCTTTGGGTTTGGATAGCTGCTCCCATGCATGACCCCGAGGAAAGGATCCCCTCTGCAGAAGATCTGCTGCTGCTGAGCCTCAGGGAGATTTCTGCCGTGAGCAAATTCATACCTGCTTGAAATATTGAGGCCAAAAAATTGAAATCTGATACCACCCAGAAATTCTGGGAAATTTTACAGTTCACTAATTGAAACCAAGTCTGAATTTTTTCCAGCAGAATGGTTTTCCATTTTACTATGGAAAAAGGTTTTCCCATTTTTCTATTGAAAAGGTTTTCCCTTGCACCAGCCACACTCCCCATTTAGATCTGCTCATTCTGAAAAATTCCAGCTTTCTGAATATTTTTAACTGCACTTTCCAGCATGGGATACTTTTGCTGTGTCCTTTTACATTAGCTAAGGTGTAAAAGGATATTTTCTAATAAGAAGGAGAACTCAGTCATTAGAAATGTACACACACAAGCCTCTGAGGCGGTGCACATGTAAGAGTAACATTTATCTAATCACACCAATATCAACCTAATGTGACATTGCCTCCCAGAAAGGGAAAAAATTACACTAATGTTAACATTGCAGTAAGATAAAGGGGATTTTAAAAGTAATTGTGCCTTTCAATTAGCTTCTAGCACTTATGCTTCTAGGCTGCCCTCTTTACAATTGTCCTTTCCTTAAAGGCTGTTTTTAACTTTTCACCTCACTAAATTTCAGGGGAGGAAAACCAAAACTGCTCATCTTTTTTTCCTACACCAGCAAGCATCTAGATCTCAGGCTGCTGCTGGGAATATCCAAGAAAAAATGCAAAAATGTAACATCCTGTCTATACGGGAAATTAAACATTCTGTGGATAACAAAATATCCCCTCTATTACAATTCTTGTCAGCAGAAAGAAGATAAATAATACATTCCAGAAGTTATTTTTATTTCAGAAAGCCCATAGCAAAATTCTAAGTACACAGGGAGAATCCTTAACCCTCTCTTGCTTATGTCTGTATAATAACCAAGTTGAGGACTTTCTCTCCTTCCCAGGCAAATCCTGCATTGAGCTTCCGGATGCTGCACTGGGTTTGTGTCAGCTGCAGCTCTCTGACAAAGGACCCTGCGTTCAGTGGGGTGCAGGGGCTCTGTGAGCTTGCAAGGCAGTGATATGCAGAAAACAGGATGGGTACAGGAATAATCCCATGAAAGTGAAAAGGCAGTCCCAACAGTCTTCCCCAGACATTGTTCAAATCCATGAGGACATTCAATTGTCCTGGTAAGGAGAGATCCCAAACCCATGTTCCCCCAGAATTCATCTCATCTGTGGTCTGGATCTCTTCTTCATTCAGTGCTCATATTCCTTTAACCCTTATTCCTACCAGCTGAAGGTTTTCCTCATGGCTACAACAGCACTTGCTCTGGTATTCTTCAAATGACAATTCAGGATGAGCACGTTTAGCTTGGGCACTGCCATGTATTAAATCTATCAAAAAGTCAAAATGCCTGATTGCTCTACTCAGTGCTTCATACACTGATGAAAAATAGCAAAAAACAAACTGTTTCTTGGTCAAAAACTTATTAGCAGTCACTTTAAATCCTTACAAAATTCACCTTATACCAGAGCTCAGCTGAAATTACTCATCAAATTCCACTCAGATCTGAGGAAGATAGTTCCCTAAGTTTTGCCTGGAAGGACACCCCCTGGATGCTGAGCAGGAAGATGGAGCTGACTGCTACATGCACACGTACACACAGACATCCAGGGAAGATTTAAGAGCCACCTTCTGTTGCAGCTGTTTTCATAATCTAGACCCAATGTTCTCACTCATTGCACGTAGTTGTATCAGTCAGGCTTACAGGCACAAGGAGGACCTAAAGATGAGTTCAAATCTAAACCCTCCTCATCCATCTTAGTCATTTTACAGGCTTACAGCAGGAGTTTGTCCTCAGAAGAGCACATACAAGCCTTTCCTCGGTCAGACCAGAGCTGTAATTTATTGCAATCCAGCCACTTTGGGAGGATGACAGTGTGATGACAGCAAGCCTGTACCATCAGTCTTTCTGGGAGCACCATGGTGATAACATCTTTGATGTCTCATGAAATTCAAAGCTTCTATAGAGCACATTGGAGTAGCAGTTTAAAAAGGGGATGAAAGTTTAGGCCAGTGAGAATGATCCGACCTCCTGAATTAATGGGACCTTGTTATCTGTATAATTCCTGCCATAATTTGCCTGTCCTGTGACCAGTCCTAAGCAGATTTTGCATCAGTTCTTGCATTCTTAACCAAACTAGACACCCACTTTATAGCGAATACTTACCAAATTATCTATTGTTTCTGATTTCTTTACCCCCCACAGGTGCTGAGTTCCCTCTCAGAGCAGAGGCTGTGGATGAGGGGTGACTGCTGTGCAGAAGTCAAAGCTCGCTGACAGGAAATCTCACAGTGAAATGATCCCTTTGATCCAATGCTTAAGATCACTCCCTAATATTACTGATAAGCTATTGTTTTGAGAGAGACAAAATAAATAATACCACAAGAAGAGATGGAGAACCACATAGAAGAAGAGAGCCTTAGGCATAGGATTGAAGCTGTCTTTGGTCTGATCCATTTCCGTTGAAAATTGCTGGGTTTTTCAGGGAAATCCTGACCCTTGAGACATCAGCATAAGAATGAATTCCTTGTTTTATTTCTATACACAGTGCTCTCCTCTTGATCTTTCTTCATAAACTGTGACATCGTCTTCCAAATCTTGATTGCGGTTTTTTTTCGCATTTGGGTTTCTTTGTATTTGTCCACAGGCCTTTGCACATATATTGAGTGTAATTCAGGTTTAATCATCAGTGATAAGGGATGAGTCATTCCTAGAGAGTTTGCCTTGGTATAGCAGTCCAATTTTCTATCAAAGAATATCTGAGGTGGCTGTAGCTGAGCACATCCTCTGTGGATTCAGCCCTGGCTCAGGCAGGAGAAGCCAGGGTACAAGGCTGGGTCTCATTTCTTGTTTAGATCACATACAGCAAAAGGTTGCATTATTGCTGCATATCCCAATTACTTCTGCAGTTCTCCTGGGTACTACTGGCGTGTAAGTCAATATGTTGGATATGTGCAGGATGCATCAATTCACTGCAGCATCTCCTCTTCCTTCTGTAAAAGGAGGCCTTGTCCAAATGCCAAAATTCCATGACTGGATTTCCAAAAGCACCATTTCTATAACTTTGTCCTACTGATGGGCCAGTGAACTGTTAAAACACCAACCTCCAGGTCTAGAGAACTGAATGGTGGGTGATTCCTTGGGAAAGATCTGGCTGTTAATGTGGGAAAATTCACAAGTTCGGTGTTTGGACTGTGAAGGCAGCTCCTCCTTTCCCACCAGAGACCCAACTCTGCTCCCTTTTTCACTGACTGCAGGAGTGGAAGGGACTGCATCACTAATTTAATATCCCAGCATTGGCCAACCATGTCTTCAGAGGGAATGGGGCATGTTATGGTGTGTGCCTAGAAAATCCTCACCAAGGACAGTATCACATCCTGCTGTTTTTACAGCTGTCAATTTTTTTCTTCCTAAAATGGAAGCAAGCCTTTGCAGACAAACTCATCCCTGGTGTAAGTACACTGAAGCCAAGTTCAGTATCAATAAATCAGTGCCCTCATCAGGAAAGCAATCACACGGTTGTTTTTATCTGCTATTATCTGTAAGTTTAATTGGAGTACAAAAAGTAAGTAAATTTTTAATGACAGCTGCATTCCCCAACCCAGCCTGTTGTATGACCTTCAGATATTGAAAACAAATGAATAATTGAAAACAATTCGATCATGCAACTTTTAGGTGTTTTTGAAGCTTGCCTAAGAGACCTCAAAAGACTCCTTGCTCCTACCAGAAAGCAAATACTTCAATCAATTCTGATATTAACCATTTCTCTTTTTAAAATAATTAAAATCTATTCCTGTACTTCTCTGATATGGAAAAAAAATCTTTACAGAAGCTAAATTCTGCTGGTTTTCCTGTGGCTTAAGTCAAACAAATTGCTGCAGATTTACACCAAGAATTCGCTGTCTTTATATTGGGGGATTTCAGCTTTGGTACTCATAAAGTCAATCTAAATTTCATGTAGAAACACTGAATTTTCTTGCAGAAATCAGAGAAATTTATTTTTCCATAAATAAATTAGACAGGTCAGAGCTTCTGAACCAGCTCTGGACCATTTTAGCTGAGACTCTGCATGTCTCTCCCAGGGTGGCTCAGGCTGCCCCAGGAATGAAGCTGCAGGAGGAGCATCAGGGCCACACAGGGAGAGCTCAGAGATGTGGTGACAGTCAGGAGACATCACACACCCATTCCTAAACATGGTATGTGAAAACCAAACTAACATCCAGCTTGTAGCACTGGGAAATGCAGGGAAATGTCAGAGGGAAATGCAAGCAAAAAATGGCTTGTGTCCAGTGACCACTTCGAGTGACAGGGGGACCAGGAAAGCATCAGCCCAGCAAGATGCCAAGAGCTTCTTCCATCACAAGCCAAGCCATCGCACCTGGCAAAGTGGTGCCTTGTCTCATTGCAACACTGACTGTGGGCTAGATTTCTGCCCAAACCCTCTTTGTTCAGGGGTGCAGGGTGTAGGAGCAACAACTCTGCTCATGAGTTGTTTCCTTGCAGGAAAAGGAACATACAGCCAGGAAGCTCACCTTCTATATGCATCCAAAAAATTCCCCCACGTATACAGAAACCCTCCTTTGCTCTTTGCTCTGGCTCTGAGTCTCACCCCAGCACTGCCCATCCCAGCTGCTCCCCAGCTGCTGCCCGAGAGGCTGGGGCACATTTTCCAGTGACGGGGCCAAGCCAGTGTGAAATGCTGCACATTGCAGCCAGGCCCAGAGCACTCACCAGGAGTTTAGAAGAAGCCCCTGAGATTTCCAAACTTGGAAGCAAAAACATTCTCTGAATTCCCTGCTTGGGCTTTTGCTTTGTCTTAAAGGAAAATAGCAGGGGGCAGGGAGGGAGAGTCTCCTGCCCACACTGCGGCGAGGGAGAGAAATGACTCCTGGAATTGTAAATAATCACCTGTGCATGAAGCACAGAGTGACAGGCAAATGCTGCCATCAGCAAAACCTGGACCTGGTGACAGATGACCAGGGAGAACAGGCTGTTGACAGCAGCATGAGCATGTGCTTTAATACACGTGCAGTTCCTTGTTGCAGATAAAACCCACTTAGGTGACATCCATACGCTTGATTCGGTGCTCTCAGGTGTCGTCACCCTGGCTGGGCATCCTGCTCATCCCACTCAGAATGCCTTAAAACTCCCTGTTCCTGGAGTTTTCTTGATTTAAAAACCTCTTTAAAAGGCTGTAGATTTCTCCTGCAGATCAAGTCTTTCCCAGTGTTGCACAGCTGGAAGTTGCCCTGGGCAATGAGCAACTGAAAAGGTTTTTCTGGCAAAGCTGGCGTTTTGTTTTCACTTTCTGTCCTTTAACTCTGAGGTGTTAGAAGAAAACAGTGCATGTAATAATGAGAAATGTAATATATACATATGCATATATATATGTGCCATTTAATGTTTGATATCGGGTAGAAATTCAGTGTCATTGAGAAAATCATTCCTCAGGGCAAAACAATTCAATTTCCCAGTGTGGCAGGAGATACTTCTAATATCTATAGCAGATTGGAGCACTTTTACTAGTGACAGTCTCATGTAATTGCCTTGTCCCTCTTTATGCCAGCAACTGTGAAATCACTATCGGATTAATCATTATCCTTGGCAAGGATGTATGGGGTTTTATTGGAAAAAAGTATGAAACTGATGGGGGGGTTATTTAAAGTTTAGTGGATTTTAAAGTGACTAAACAACTGGTGTTCCAGTTATTAGAAAGGAATATATTCTCCTTTTTACCTACTGGATCTCCCTGATAAAAAAAATTATCTTTGTTTATTTAGCTAAATCAAGGAGCATTTATCCAAAAAGGAAAATGCCGCATCCAGGATGTGAGTGATCAACAGCTTTAGAAATGAACAGGAGCTGAGCACTATATTCCTAAAATATCCTTGCAGACTTCATATTGAAACCATATTTATACACCTTGACCCCAGTCTGAATAAGGCTTCCAGCACAGATTTCTCCCCTTATCCTGATTTTTGTTTTGAATGTACATTTTACCTTTAAGAAATTAATCTTTTAAATATGAATTGCTCTTCTGAGATGCCTGGCTACGATAAAATGCTCCAGACACTGCCAGGAATGAGATTACAATGGATATTGGTATTTGTCATTATTTGCTGCCTCTTTGCCATTTTATTTTATGCTTTGAACATGAATAATCTGGGCCATGAATATTAAGCACCTGTGGCTTCTGCATTCAGAGGCGTACAACACAAAAAAAGACGAGTTTTGTTTCAGAGCTGCTGGGTTGCACCCCCAGCCCATAGCTATGGGAGTAGTCATTTCCATCTGTTCAGCAG
>NW_008236442.1:2373711-2388476 GCF_000691975.1 Corvus brachyrhynchos | reverse complement strand
ATTCCTGATTTTGAGCACAGCTGGCCAAAACGCACCCTGCCCTTTGCCAGATTCCAGCCTGGTTTGGATGCAGCATCGCAAAAACATGCATTGCAATTGCAGCTCAGGCCACGGGCAGCTGGCAGCACTGCTCTGTGCCAAGCAGGAACCACAGCCTGGACCCGGCAGCAGCTCCCAGGGCAGCCCTGCACTTGGGGGATGCGGCACAGACAGAGCCCAGGTGCACCTGGTTCTGACACAATGCCACAGGCTCTGGGTCAGGAAGGCTCTGAGTTTCAGCTGGCTGAAGGCTGAGAAGGCAGCAGCTGGGGGGTCCTCCTCGCCCACCCCATCCCCACATGTCCCCCAGCCCATGGGGCACCAACCTGCCCAAACCATTGCTCCTACCAGCTGTGCCCACAACATTCAGAAATGGGCAAGACAAAGCAAATTGTCTTTTGCCTTCAGTGAGAGTTTCTCAGGCCTTGCTGGCAAAGATAATATATATTTTTTGGAAAGTAGATGTGTAAAGCCCTATCAAGTGCCCCTCCTTCCTTCCTGCTTGCTGGCCCTCATGTGAGTTTGGGCAGTCATGTTTTACACATTTGGTCTGTTCCCCATTCACTGTGATTTCTCTTGATTAAATAAAGCATTAATAAGATAATCAAAACAAATGCCACTCTTTGTCCCTTAATCATGTCTGAAGCTACATAAATCATTTGACATGACTGCTGGAAAATGGGAATGGTGTAAAACTGTGCACATGGTGCCATATGGCTTCCACGCAGTTTCACGATCAATCGGCATCAAATTAAAAGCAGGAATTATCATTGAAGTTGAAATGAAGTACAGATAGAGAATGCAAGTTCTTACAACTTCTGGGTCATGCTTGAGCAAGGAAATGATGCTAAGAGCTATAATTGGTTCTTTAAGGACCTTCTTAAAGGAACCTTTAATAAGAGCTCAAAACATTCTGAGAAGGAAAAGCGTCCTATGATTTATCCCCAAAGAGCAGCAGAAGGCAGTGAGGTGAGGGAGCGAAAGCTGGGGCCTGGCTTTCCCCACCTGTACCGCTTTTTCTGGTGCTGCCCCAGTTCCTGAAATCTATAAAATGGGTTGATATTCCCAGCAGCTTTGAGGGTGGATCAAAGCAAGACTCTGGAAAGCACAGACAGACCCCGCACACTGCTGCAGAGAGTAAAGCATGGTCCTCCTTTGAGGAGCCTGGAGCACGTTGAACCTGGCCCTGGGCCATGCACCCTCTTCTCAGCAGACCATGGTGAGGCCGGAGGGAGCTGCCACAGCGGGGCTATATTGCATTTCTCCTCCCACCTGCCCCAGCGAAGGGCGTTGTTCCCAGTCCCTGCCTTGCATTGTGTTGTCAAGTTGATTGCATTAGAGATTTTCCAGGAAATCTTCTTTCCAGCAGATTAGCAGCTCTCTCTCCCCACCCTCTCACCCCACCCTCTATACCTTCTCTAGCCCATGAGTCCTGGAGTAGTCAGGAGGAGTTTTGGTCTGCAGGGCAAGGTCTGGTGCTGTTGCTAATTTAACTCACTTTTCCCTTTACATCAGAGCCCATGATACACCAAGGGTTGCCCAGGTGCCCACTCTCACTTATTTTATTAAAATTTGAGAAATTTTTCTCATCAAATCAAAATATCTAGGGTATTTTTGGGCAGTGCCATGAAAAAACTGGGCTCTTTTGAAAAGCAAAAGAGGCAGACAAGCCAACAGCTAGAGATGTGGGGCTCAGAGGACATGGGGATGCTTTGAGGGTTTGGGATTTCTTCCAGTCTTTCAGATTGAATTAAATGAATCAGGGCAAAATGAGGATGAAAATTTTGCCAGGAAAATTACCTTTTTCATATAACTCTTTTAAAGGGACAATTCTGCCCGCAGGCTCTTGTCTTAGACCTCATCAATGCAAAGACAGGGAGAAATACATATTGACATTTTGACATAATATGGAGCTTTTGAATTTTATCCTCTGACATTTAAATTTTTTTAGGTAGCTTGATTGGCTTTGCTGGTTTTCTTTAACCTCACTAATTTCTGTGGCAAAACTGACAACCTCATGTAACCAAGCCCCCACCAGGATAGTGCCCAGACTTAACTCCTGCCCTAAGGCTGGGGATCACTTCTACTGAACCAGTAAAATCTTCCTCCAGGCAGTGAAGCTGCTCATGAGACCTTGTCTTGGCTGAAGTGGTGCCTGAATAAGTGGAGCTGCAGGGGAAAGAAGGTTCCCAATTTCCTTGGGCCACAGTGTCTGTTCAGGTGCTTCTACCACTATGAGCTGAGGGAGGAACAGAGCAAATGGAGATGGCAGCACTAATTATGGTTGGGAAAAACCTGGGACTCTCTGCTGATCTCACCAGACTATTTATTTAAATATGGAAATATTCACGTTAATGAGACACATGAAGCAAGAGCTCCTGCTCCCCTGAACACCCTGAATTTCCTTGTATCACCTGTCTGTATTCCACAAAGGCACTTTGCCAATGCATCACAAGCACCCCTGAATCCCTCCACCCTCTTTGATTTTTTCACCTGCAGCAATCCCTGCAGCAGACTTGATCGTTTAAGTATTACAAACCTTCTCATTTTCTGCTTGTGTCCATTTTCTCTGCTGCCAAAACTCTATTGGGGTTTTTTTACGTTACTATTTTCTAAAGAAACAGGAAGATAACTCGGAGTGCCACGTCCCTTCACTTGAGCCACGTTTTGACAGGAACATCACGGACCCCTTCCATGTCAAGAAAAAGCTTTTCTGACGGGGGGGGTGAAGGAAAAAAAGGCAAAGCAAACAAGGTACAGTTTTGCCCTGTTTTTAAAGGAGAAATCCACCCCACACACCCACTGCTGATTCAGGCAAAATGCCTTTTTTGCACAGCTGAAAAAGAAATGTTTCCCTTTTGAATGGGTAGGTCTGCAAGGGCCAGACCCAACAGAGAGCTCTGGGGAGAGAGACCCCCAGGGAAGGGACACCCCATTGCGGTGTCCCCACATGGTCATGAAGCCACCAAGGGACCACGGCTTCTCCTGCCTCCCCATCTGCATCCAAATGAGGCTTGGGACTGGGGCAGGGTGGGAAGGAAGAGTGGTTTTGAAGTAATAAATGTATAAATAAGGAATAAAACAAATGTTGCCGAAGGCCCCAAGTAAAAAAAAAAAAAACCCAAAGTGAGCTGGAACGTTAAGTAATGCAGGGAGCATCTGGGAGCACTTCCTTCACTGTTTGCATTACAACCGGCACCCAAAAAAGTTCACACCTGTGCTGGGAACCTTGCCTAGAAAAAGCCCAGCCAAATATTTGAAACAAACACTTTTTCAGACTTTTCTAACCCCAAGGCATTTTTGCAGGCATTGCCAAGGCTCCAAGTCAAAGCATGGAGAGGAGAAAAAACAAAGCATCACTCAGCCCAACCCGGCTCTCCTGCCTTGTGCAAAGCCCCCCCCCCAGTGGGATGACCACAGCCAGGTTGGGACCTGGATTGGGCTGGGATGGGTTTCCTACAGAAAAGACTTCTCCAGCTCCCAGTCCCACCTTCCACCATGGGTATTGTAGGGAGGAACATTACCAGCTGGGCATCTCCAGGAGGAAGGGATTCCAACAGTCTCTGAAGATAAGAAGGACCAGATAAAGCCGTTGCACAACGTCGCCATAGAAGAAAAACAGGCTCAAAATGACAAGAGGCGAGTTAAGCAAGCGTGCTGTGCTCAGGGAGGTGTTCTGCTCGCTCTCCCAGGGAGGTTTGACAGTAGCTTAGTAACTCCATGTCACCAAAATATTGCTGGGGTTTCCAACCTGGCAGAGCCTGCGGACTGCATGGAGACCAACTGTGTCAACAAACAAAGCAACCCCTCGGTGCTGCTCTCTGTTTAGCTAAGCACATCTTCCTGAGAGAAAGAGAAAGGTAATTCCTCAGCTATTTATAGGGGAATTTACAGCACAAGTCGCTTGCCCTTGCCATGTCCTGCAGATGCCTGGGCTGTGTGCTTGAGCCCACCTTGCTCCGTGTGCAGGGGTGGCTCCTGCCAAGCAGTAGCCAGACAGCCGGGCAGACACAGATAATTAGCAGAGTCCCTCGGATGGCCGGACTGTCTGTGTGGTCCTGCTCTTCAAAGCACCGAGCCTCCAGCCCAGACCCAGCATAGGAAATGCTCAGAGGTGGTTTGTGGAGAGGACAAACTCCCCGCTGGCTGTGCCTCCAGGAGCTGGGCTGTGCTGAAAGCAGTTCTGTGCGTTGTCAGTCTCACTGGGGAAGGGCACAGGGAAGGGGAGCTGGCCCTCCCTGCCACCACTCATCCTGCCAGATGTGGGGTGGACATTGACTCAGCCCCATAACAAATGTTCCCTGTGGAGGAGCACAGAGGTCCCTGAGCCAGGCAAGCCAATAGCTCCAGCAGATAAAGCCAAGGTTCAAAGTCATCCCTGTGAGGCATTGATGGATGGCAGAGCCATCAGGGCTGGATGTGGGCTCCTGCATGCCTGGGAGGGAGGCTTAGGTTTAGATCTGTCCTGCTGGGGTGCCACCAAGAGCCCCACCAAGAGCTCTGTGAGGGCTGCCAGCCTCATCATGTCAGTGCCACTGACAGGAGCCCTTGTAGGGGGTATGTCTGACCATCACATCAGTCCCATTCCCCCCTCAGCTGATGCCAAGTGAGAAGCCACTTGCTGGTACCAACTTTGTGCTTCTTTTTAACACAGAACACCAGGCTCCCTGAGTAAATCTAATGCTTATGTTACAATCTTTGGATTTAAGGATGAAGAACTGGAAAAGATCTCTGAATCCTGTCTCCTACCATCACAAAAAAAACCCTCATAAAATCTCTTTCAAAGCCAAAAAAGCTCCTTTTGGAAAACTGAATGGTTTAGCTGTCATTGTTTATCCCGGGCACGTAGGAGAGGAAGGTTTCTGAAGGCAGGGCTCAGCCCGTGAGCATCCCTCTTCCAGTTAAGGAGAAAAATAAATATATCAAAAACTCCAGAAGAAGGTGGGACAGGCAGCTCCCAGACTGGCACAAGCCAACAAAGAGCTGCTGCTCCTGGGGCATCTTGTGTCAGCCGAAGAACTGCCTCAAGAGCTGCAGGTGAGTAGTGAAGATGCAAACATCCTCATCTCCTGCTATGACAGGAAAGAGGCAGCAATACACCACTGCACTTCCAGTTTCCAGTTATTCTGGAAGAGGATTCAAAGCCCTGCTCGAATTAGCCAAGTATGTGAGTATTCATATTCTCTTTTCAGCATCTAAAATCTGAATTCCTGACAGGAAAAGCAGCAAGACACAACAAGGGAGTTACAGGCACTTTACAAATGCTCCCTTGCAGAGCAGATTTGCTCCCACGGTAGCCCTGCATTTTTCCAACGGAGAAGAGAACTCAGTTTGTTCCTGAGCTTCAGCCCACCAGCCTGACCTGTCCTGGCTGGCATTGTGAGAGGCTGACACAGTGCTCTCCACTGTTGGTGGCATCTAAATGACTTGAGCTGTGGGTCAAATGGTGCCAGCATAAGTCTGTCTGTCTCTGCATCTGCACGGATGTCCCCATCCCCAGGGCAGCTCCCTGCACGCAGCATCTGCTCTGTTTCTCTCTCTGCAGAGGGAAATGTAATGGCATGTTTGTGACTGCTGCACCCTTGCTGGAGTCTCAACAGCTCTGCTGGTGTCTGGGCTCCTGAGGGAATAAACAGAGAGGGGAGAAAGAGCCAAAGCACCAGGAGAAATGAGAAAGAAGACAGGGAGCTGCCAACAAAGGCTGCCTCCTGCCTGTTCAGACAAAGCTTGTCTCACTGCCAGAGTGGCAGAAAAATGCTGCCCTATAAAAGCAATCAGGGAGAATTAAAGCAAGAGGTGCCCCCACTGCTGGCTGGTCACTGGGGTCTGTGTGCCAAGGCTGGCCCTGCAGACCTGGCTCCATAGAATGGGCACAGCAGGCACTGGTCCTGCTGTGTGCACAGCTGAGGGGACACATCTGCTCCCTGCTGTGGAGGATGGAAGGGAGGAGCAGGGAGAGATACCCAACCTTCTGTCTCCTTAAAATGCATTAAGGCAGTAGGGAGCTCTATAAAGTGTCCTTTTTAAAGAACTTCTGTCTCCATCTTTTCTGGATTAAACTGTGCCGCCTGTCTCCAATCCGAATGTGAAGTCGAATCGGCTACAACATGTCTGCAGAAGCCCTGAGTGGAGCCTGGGACACTGTCTGGGTTTGAAAATACTCCATTTGAAAATCCCCCAAGGTTCAAAGCTCTCAAAGCAGAGTCCACCAGAGTTGCTGATAGACATCCCTCTCCTTCCTGCAGGCTTTTGGCTCGCTGCTGAGGCGGGACACAGCGCAACTTTGACGACAGTCCAGGGTTTTGGAGAAGAATGGGGTGGCCAAGCAGAGGAGGAACCCAGATGCAAGTCAGGAGACCCAGACTGACCTACCAGCTCTGTGATTCTGGATGTGCTGTGTCCTTTCCCCATTTATTGCTGACAGCCTGATAAAGCCTTTTGCAACATCAATCATCTTAAAACAATAAAACCCATAAAGCAGACCAAACATCTTTCTTCCAAACACACCAGCATTAGTGGCTTCAGATCTGTATTGGCCGTAAGAGCAACTTTATTATAAAATAGGTTCTATCACTCCAATATTCTTAGCAAAGGCTACTTTAATGGCCTGAAGTTTATTTTCCTGAACTGCCACACACAGTCACCACCGAGGAAAACAGAGGACTTGATGAGACTCCAGAGCACGCAGATATTTCTTTGCAACTTTAAAACTGATTTACCTCTTGCATATATGCAACACTCCTGGATGTTTTGTATTCTGAGAAGTTGCACAGAGGGTTGTGCTTAAGGTGTCCGGGGGAAAGCTTTAAGTGGGCAATTAAAACACAGAGACACCCCACCCTAACAAGCACAGGGATGCTGCTTGGAAAAGACTGAACTATTATTTGGTGGCTATTGCCATTTTTGTACTTGGCACTCCAGAAGCCATCACAAAGTCAACTTCAATTCCAAGAGTCCAATTTTCCTGGCAGTTGTTATTCAGCAATGTCCTGAATATTTCCTGATTATTTTTTTTTCTCTTTTTCCCTGCATGGGAAAGTAAAGCCCAATTTCTACAAATACTTATGGCGAAGACATCCTGGTTTCTGTGCTTGCATGCTGCTGCCAGTAAAACCTGATGGATTGGGTATCAGTGAAAAGTGGATCCAAAAGGTGTGATCACAGGCAAATTCATGTAAAAATCCCAATGAATATTCATGACATTTTTGTGGCATTCAGCCATCAACAGCATTTTGAACTTTGCCCAGCTGCATCACAGCCAGTTGTGGAGGAAGGGGGAAAGCTTTGCTCTTCAGTCAGGAGTTATCAACCCTTCACTGCTAAATTAGGACTAATACAACTTTACTTTCCAACACTTAGCACAACCTGTAAACATCCTAAGCACAGCCCTCAATCCCAGTACCCTCCAGTTATCCTTGATGTGCTTTACCCCTGCAGCCTCAAAATACGGGGCAAACACCAACCTCCCCAAATAATTACAGATCCACTGACGCCTCTGTTAAAGACCAAACAGCAAGTGGGGGGCTGCCTTTCTCACAGAGATTTAGAGAGCATTTGGCACAGAGCAGAGAGCCTGAGCTCAGCCAGGTCCTCTGGGTGCTGCTAGAAGGAATGCTAGGAGTAATATTTTCCCTTATCAACAAAAATTTTAACAAAATCTTTGTATATTTACTCCTTATTCATGGGAACCTTGTTGACTGAGAAAGTCTGTTGTGGGTGAAGAACAGACACACTTCCCTCTGGCAGCCTCAGCCACCTGAAATACCATCTCCAGAGAAACATCTTCATTAAGACAGATAGTGTTTGCTTGCTGCAGTGAACATGACAATAAAATATGTTTAAGCACACCATAAAAATTAAATAGTACATCCATTACATCACAGCTACCACACTGCCAGGGTGTTTGGTTTGTTGGATCCACAAATCTTTAGCGGGAAAGGCTCTATAAATTCTGTCAGCTTGTGATATTGCAAGATGCCAGGTCACATCCCTAAAATGTGTTGTCTCACTGTGAAAATTTGGTTTACCAGAGGTTAATAAACCAGCCACTGCTGCAAGAAAGTGATGTCTCACTGCTGCAAGAAAGTGTGATGTGCTCATCCACACCAGATATTTATGCAATCCTGACCTGGCACAAGGGAAATGATGCCTGGTGAAGGATGTCAGTAGGAGCAGGAACCTCAGCCCAAACATCTGAACACAGCTGGGAAGCACTGACATGTTTTTTGGGTCATAATCTGAGGTTTTTCCTGCCACCCCTCCCACTTCACCAAGTGCTCTAGCAGACCTTAAATCCAGTTCAAAACCCACTAAAGCCCTTTCCAGTCTCTTTTGAGGGACATGATAAACTTGTGCCAGTAAAACTGAAGGCAAATGGCTTCAGTCTGACCTGATGTAGCTCTGCTGGGATCAGTCTGACTTGGCCAAAGAAAAGACAAATACTCTCTCCACACACAAAATAAGGCAAAGCTGCAGAAAGTTGCTCGACAGCTTTTTGTCATACAGAGGCACTTTCAGAGTTGTCAGGACATGAAAGCAAGCGCTACTAAATAATATTTGACTTAAGTATTATGTCACATGAAGTAAACATCATCTGTTGCCCTGATGGCTTGCTTCGGGTTGGAAAACAACCACCACTGCCAAGGCACCCAGGCAAATTCCTAAAAGAGGCCCTTGCCCAAGTGCTCAGAGCAGAGTTTTTTGGCTCCACGCTGCATTCGAGCTGGGGATGGACAGACAGATGCAGAGGACATCAGAGCACTTTCAGATCCCATCAGGACTGCATCCCGCTCCTTGCCTGATTCCCAGATGGATTTTTTTACGCTGGGGCTGGGTTTCCAGCTATGGGACAATCCCAAGGAGTCACTCATCTGGAGACCAACAGCCATGAGAAAAGTTGTGCCAAGTGTGCAGAACCACAGGGGAAGGTAGAAGAGGTGTACAGAGATTTTGGCTGTGGTAAAGGTCGGGTTTATCCAGTATTATCAGTCAAGAAATGAAAACAGCAGAGAAGCCACTCCAAAACTTCACCCTGGAAACTAAAGTGCTTGAAGGGAGAAAAACGATGCGGGGGGAAGAGTCAAAACCAGAAGGAAGTGCTAGACTAATGGTTGGACTCGATCTTAGAGGTCTTTTCCAACCTAAATGATTTTATGGTTTTGCTTGGGAGAGGAATATCACCTGATGCATCAAGGAGAACTTAATCCCAGTCCAGAAAATAATGCTATAAAGAGCAACCTGGGGTGTGCATGCACCACAAAAGGGGTTTGTCTCCCTCTAAGAATGTCCGTAGAGACACCAGGAGGGGCAGAGGAGCAGATGCTGTCCCCCTCTCTCCAGCACAAGAAGTTGGGAGCACCAGGGTGCAGCGATGGTCTGTGCAGTGACACGGACAAGCCCTTGAGAAGGGCAGTCCTTGGGCAGGGTCATGAGCAGCACAGTCACTCAAGGAACACCCACAGCATTGCAAAAAACAGCAGCACCTTCAACTCAGGGCTATACAAAGAGCACCTGGAAAAATCAGTTTTCTTGGAAAAATTCCAGCAAGGCGCTGTGGAAGTGAGTCCACCCCATGGAGGTTTTGCACATGTAGGATCACTCCTGCATGGAGAAGTCACAGTTTTGGGGCATGCGTGGTTCCCCCAGAGATCCCTGCAGGAAAACTCCTGCAGGAAAACTGTCGGAGGGTCTGAGCTGAGCCCAAGACAATGGGGTTGGCTTGGGAATGGCTGTGATTTTTACAGCCCTAAATTTGATAGATTACCAAGATTTGTTCTGTTTGTTTTTTTAAGGGAAATGTTTTATGGAACCCAAAAGTATTTTGCTAACGAAAATAAAAAAGCCACTTACAGAAGGCTTTGTGAGCCACCACACAGACAAATGTTACTAAACACAGTGTTTAACTGGGATTAGAGACATGGACATTAAATACCAGCAGGCAACCTCTGGTGTGGGAAGTCCCCAAGCCATCGATTGCTGTAGATCAAAACAATGCTGAGGGTGGTATCAGGACCCTTTTCCTTTGTCCTTAGGGTTTTTCTCTCAGCATCTGCTCCATAGTCTCAAACATGAGGCAGGGCTAAGCTTTGGTCTGACCCATGGAAGGGTCCTAACACCCGCCACATACAGGATCCCATTTTTTGGTCAAATTGCAAACATCTCCTGGAGATCCTGGGGATTTTTCCTCTGGATTAAGTACAAAGGCCTGCTGGTGGTTTACAAACAAATGCCTTAAAGATAAACGCATGACTTTTGTTTTGTAGGAAAAGATGTTCTTTCAGGAAGAGAAGGAAAAGAAAATGTGAGCTAACCAGGGCAAAGACAGAACAAATGAGTTCATGGCCAAAAACCCCCTAAATTCATTGCCATAAAAGATAAAAACTGAATGAGTAATGAGAGCACAGCTCCATCACAGTGGGAGGAAAACTGGATAAAAATGCAGAGATTCTTTCACCAAACAAATCTTTTCTACAGGAAGAAAAATGGGAAAATATAAGGAACAAAATTATCCATCAACTGCTTAGGCAATTTTCTCTTTGTGTCCAGTATAAAAAGTGCAATTTAACACTTCGGGAATACAAAGTCAGAATTGTGTACTGGACCTGACAAACACATGATGGACATTAGTAATGGAAATTCAAGTCTTCCCAGCCAGGCAGACATGCCCTGGGAAGGGGCCACACTGTTACCTATGAGGAAAGGGGAGAAAAGGAAAACACAAAGATAAGCAAAGGAAGTAATCAGTGAAGATGGGGCAATAGAAAAAAACCCCAAACTTAAATTAGGTCCAGCCAGTCTCCCTTGATGCCTTGGTGCTGGTCCAGAGGTTCCTGGGATGTCTGAGTGTCTCTCTTAGGTGTGTTTAAATAAGGCAGGTCAGCATCAAGCCACACTCCAGAAGGTCTCCCCTGGCTGGGGTCAGCCTCTGCCAGTGCCCAGCCTGCCCTTGCTGCAGCCCCTGCACATGGACAGCTCCACATCTGCAGCTTGGCTGGTTTTGTGGGAAATGATGTTTTTAAGGAAGATGAGGAGAAGCAAGCGGCTGCTACCCCAGCTGAGATGGAGCACACAGGATGCTGGCCAAGCCAAGGTCGGGGCTGTGCGTCATTGTGAGCTCTGCTAACACTTGCCTGAATACCAAGAGTGTGGCTTGGTTGCAGCTGGGCTGTCCCAGTGGTTCCCCAGCCCCAATGGCCAGTGGGAGACTGTACACAGTCCAAAATCAAGGAGAAAACCATATGCCTGAAGATATCCTTCCCCATTCATTCATCTGCATAGCCTCCCTTGCACACTAAAGGATTTCCCTGCATTTATTTTATGTTGCACTTTTCAATGGTTACGGTTGTCAGATGCTTTCAGTGACAAGACACTGGTTTTTCAGTTGCTGTTGCCAAAATTCAACTATCAGGGCTTAAATTTTCCAAGCAAGCATCTGCTACAGTCTAAATCTTGGGGAGAAAACACTTGAAATATGTCTCGCATTTCGTAGAATGAGCTCATGGAAAACAGGGTTGTTTTGTCTACGTTTACAAAAAAAAATAAAAGAATCATCAATGTTTCACAGAGCAACACAAACATTTCCATACAATAGAGTGAAACATTAAAGTTTGCCGGAGGAGAGAGGAGTTTGCAAGTTCAAAGCCTTGAGAAGGAAAGCATCACTCCTGGGGAGGCTGAGCAGTGGCCAGGACATTTTATCCATGTCTCCAAATGGGAATCTGCCATTGGACAGAGCCACTCCTGGGACAAACCCAGCACCCCACTGGGAGCAGTTGGAGCAGTCAGTAGACCCTGACTAAATGGAGGAATTGCACTGAAGATATTCCAGAACCATCTGGATGCAGTCCTGTGCCGTGTGCTCTGGGACAACCCTGCTTGAGCAGAGAGGTTGGACCTGACAACCCACTGAGGTCCCTTCCAACTGACCCATTCTGGGGTTCTGAGATTCTGTGTCCACATGTGCATCTGAGAGGGTCTCCCATGGATGCTTGGCCTGAGCATGTGGTTTTTTGCAGCGCAAATGCAACATGGTCCTGTCTGGAGAGCACTGCAGAGGTATTTTCCAGCTACTTCAAGATGCAGCTGTGATTACATCATTCATTAATTTGTGGTAGAGACAAGTATCCCATAACTCAAGACCAAGAGAGATTTCTAGTGCTTTGACACTAGAGATTAAACAGAAATAAACATTAGTATCAGTAAAAGTGGCTGCAAAATAGCAGAAAGGGTAAGTGGTTAAGAACAGATAAAGATCAGTTGTGTTAGCCTATAACAAGGATTTAACAGCAGGGAGAAGAAGGGCACATAGAGACTGTGACAAATTGACAAGTTCTTCACTGTTTATGGATAAAGGAAGTAGTTAAAAGAATAAAGAGTGTTTCTAGAGAGGGGAGGTGTGTGCAGGCGTGGAGTTGTGCATAGTCCACTAAGATGAGTGTGCTGCATTTCAGACTTGCCTGGCTTGAAAAATGGCTCTGAGGTACCTCATACCAGCATGGGCTGTTGAACTTGAGATTAATTAATACCTGGTTGTCCAAGCCTAATTGTCTCTAAGGGACAGTGGTGTTTCCACTGAACTCAGCAGCTACCTCCAAGGCACACACGTACCGATCCTGAAATCCTTCTGCTTTCTAAATGTTTTGGGAATAAGTACACAAAAAAGGCCCACAAACAAGGACAGCAGCAGTAGATACATTCTTCTGGATCTTTATAGCCTGTTTGGGATTGGTAACATATGGGCTCTGCCATGCACTCCACAAGGGATCAAATCCTATGTAAGGCAATGCCAAAACCCTCCTAAAACCTTCCTTTGTTCAAGGTGTATTCCAGGGATTCACCAACCTCCATCCCTTTAGCAGGTCCCTGGGACCATCACAGCTCTGCCCTGGCAATAGTGGCCAGCAGGATTGGGTCACTATGAGCCCTCACCCTGCTCTGCCCTTCATGCATTTTTTTGTCTTTTTAAGATCCAAGTTTTCAGATGTACTTCACAACAACCCAACTGTTCTCTGTTTGTGCCAGTGCTGGGGGGCTGCATGCACTTGGAGATAGCATCTCCATAATTTAAACATCAAACAGAGGATGCCATGACACTGTTTCAGTAAGACAGTCAAGAAAATCAAGAATTTTTAAAGCCAATGAGTGATTAAACAAAATAAGTTAAATATAGCCATTAATCTTAAACCAAAAGCAATGTTTCAGGAGAACACTCTTGTCTCCTCCCTACCCTTTGAAAAACTTCAGATAAAGTCTTCAACTCATAACATGGTTTTTCTTCAATCAAAATAAAAGTCTGCATCACTTTTGAGTTACTCTCAAAAACACTTCTGTTTTTGAAATTCTGAAATACACTCAAACCTGAAGGATGACAGAATGAAGCGTGAGGATTTTTAAAAAGCTTTAGTAGAAAAATTAAAGATTCAGCAAGTTCAGCCTCAGTTCACAAGAGCTCCACATCTTCCAAAACCTAATTTTAAAACTGTGTCCTTCTCTTCAAGGATTCGCCAGCTCCTTTGCAGCATCCTGTGTGTAACCTGATGGAAACAAGTCTCAGAGAAAGTGCTCAGGCACATCAGTTTGGGCACTGTCCATGTCTTGCTTGCACCTGCAGGACAACATCTTCTTGCTGAGGGACACTGGTGGCATGGGAGAGTCCACAGCAGTGCCACAAGTGACTGCCAGCCTTGACATCCTGCAACACCTTGCCCCAGCCAAAACAGCACTTACCCATAGGCAGAAGCACATCCTTAAAAAACCTCCAGGATTATGAAAAAAACCCATAAAGGCACATAAACCTGAGGAGTTTCCCTGAACAAAGTGGGCATATTCACATGAATGAATTTCTGCAGGCTTTTCTGTGGCTGTAAAGAAATGCCAAGGAGTATCTCTTGTAGAGGAAAGGGCTCCATTTCTTGCAGTACCACAGGCTCCACATCCTGAAAAGCTCAGAATGGCCCAGGCTGCAAGGAGGACAGGGACGATTCCCCAGACTGTTCTTAAAGAGTATTCTAAAAATATGGCCAGCACGTGGAAAATATTTGGAATAGCCTTCATAAGAAAGGTTTTGTTCTATCTGTTCGAGCGAAGATATTTATGGTGTCTGCTGTGTCATTCCAGATTTGTCATGGGCCATTAAATATCCACCTGGATATTGCATCATTTAACTACTGGAATGCGTAAGCATTTCTGCCGCCTGTGAAAGAGCAGCTCTGAGCTGTGCAGAGCATTAAGTGCGCTGCTCTACTTTAACAAATAAATCAGAAAGTGGAGCAGATAATACAACTGTGTTCAGTTGTGGTGGACTGACTGTTATGTATATTTATTTCTTTTAACTGGTCATGACAAGAATGTGAGTAGGGACTGTATATATTATTTCTGGCCTTTCCCTGAGTTTGTTAATCTTCTCCGGGTGTCAGCAGCATTCTGGTGATCCATCTGAGCAGGTCTCTTCTCAAACCAGACACTGCACAAACACAGTCAGAAGCATCACACACAAGCAGATGCCTGGTATGGATGAAAAAAGCTCATCTTGATTCAAGACCATGCTCCAAACTTTGTGCACCTGAAAGCAGAAAACCATCTGTAGTGGTTTGGTCTAAAATACTCATTACTGTTTACCTTCTGTGAGATAAGAATTATGAGAAACGCAAAGCAGGCACCAAACTTGAAAGAATATAAAGAAGTTTATTAACAGACCTAAAAGAAGAAAAAAAAAAATCATACCACAC
>NW_008236442.1:2346944-2372689 GCF_000691975.1 Corvus brachyrhynchos | reverse complement strand
GGAGCGGAGCCGCTCCGGCTGCCCACAGCCCTGCTGTGGGGGGGGTTCCGCGGGTGGAACAGGGCCCATCGGCTCCGGGATGGCCGTGGCCTGGCCTGGCCTGGCCCAAGCAGGGCCTGGGCTGGGCCCACTCAGCCCAGGTGGCTCCAACCTGTCAAGATCTGGAACAGGACTCTGAAACAGCGTCTCAAATTCTGCTTCAGTGCATGAAATGTCCACACAAACACCACAGTTTTTTGGCATGCAGTGCCTCAGAGATGTGTCCAGCCTCAGGCAATGCTTTTCAGACTCTTCCCGGTGCCGGCTGGTCCAGCTGCTTCACATTTGTGTTCCAGTACCATCCGCCTCTTTTAAGTGTGGCTGGTGACACACAGGGGGGACTTTGGGGGACATCCAGCTTTACTACAAATACCAGCACAATATCTAAGGTGGAAGAAAAGATCCATTTCAGCAAGGCACTGAAATGGATACTTCTCAAGAGAAAGCATCTAATGACATATGACTACAGACCTCCTTGGTGGTCCTGGTTTATCCAACATTTTAAAAAAAGGTCTCATACTGAACTGATGGAAACAAGGTTGTGGTTTTACTGCAGCTGGATATTGGCACCTGGTGTACAAACAGGGACAGCACTGGAAAGAGCTGATTCTGCCAAAGCTAGGGGGTTTAAAATACATTTCTTTCTTTCCAATCCTCAGTGGGGATGGTGGAAAGGAACCTAACCCCTCTCCAAAATCAAAATGTAGTTATAGAGGGTTATTAGAGAAATAAAGTGGTTTCATTGGGAGTGATTTAGCCAGCCTTTTGGGGCTGGCTCTCCCGGGGCAGCCTGTGAGCCAAGTGCCTGCTTGAGGGCCAGCAGCGCCACGGCCTTTGGCCTTGGCACACGTCATCTCACAGAGTCCCCGGGGGAATGTGGATATTGGGAGCATGTCAAAGGGGTCAGAAAATCTGGCAGGTCTCTGCCCAGATGACATCAGCTTTGGAAGAACTTCGTAGGAATCAGAGTCCTACTGAGCAGAAAGCAAATTTCTGCAGATCCTCAGCTGCAGGGGAAAGAGCACCTCAGCAGGAGGGTTTTCTGGTTCTCTGCAAGTCACCCAGCATGCCCAGGCTCCATCACATATCCAGTTAATGTCTCCTGGTTGTCACCAGAGTGGCAGCAGCAGCTGCAGAGGCACAGGTTGGCCTGAAATAGGATGTTGCTCCCTCCCAGAGCAGCAGGACATTTTCTTTTGTAATTCCAAGGGATTGGACTCTAAATCTGATGTGTTTCCTCTTATAAGCTGCTCACAACAGAGGCCCCCACCCTCCTTCTCTGATACCAGCAGCATGGAGCACTGAGCAGGTGGAAGAAGGAAACTCAGTAAGATCAAGTCCCCTTACAGAACAATTTTATCAACAATTTCTAAACTGCTCAGCCCTTCCCAAGCCCAGCAGAGGCAGGTGTTCCCAGTTTACTGTAAACCACAAGAGAAGTGTGAGAAGCTCTCACAATACTGGGCCATATGGATAGAAAATCAGCCTCCAGGACAAATATATTTCAAATAAACCTGTTCTCAAGACACACTCTAGGTTTAGCCTATAAAGTAAACTCTGTAGCACTCATTTTGGTGGAGAGAGGGGAACTGTTTTCCTTGGCATTTCCCATCCCTTTTTTGCCTCAGCTTCAGACGGAAGAAAAGCAAAACACACATGTGGTCCCCAGGATGGGGGAGGAGAGGTAGATTTTGCAGCGATTGGCGTTAGGATGCCGTGGTACTCTGGAGAGCCCCTCCAGTGCCACCCACCAGGAAAGCAGGAGCTCACTGTGATCAACCAGAACAAGGAGCCTTGGAGCAGATACTGCAGTGAACAGAACAGGAAAGCCTGGCTAAAATGTGCAAACACAGCCTGTCAATGCAAGGCAGAGAACAGGCAAACAAATAATGACACCAGGTAGAAAAGTGATGAATACAAAATTTCCATCCTAAAAAAATTGTCTTCCTACTACTTTGCCCACTTAGATTCTATTTCCTGAATTTCACCAACAAGCCTAAAGTCCACAGAGTGCTTCAAACTGGTTATTCCCTTAGTTTAAATACAGGAAAAACTCCACATGGCCTCATTACAGAGGAAGCAGGAACCTCAGCAGTGGAACCCATTGTAGAGCAACCTGTCCTGATGTCTGTGAGTGAAGAGCAACAGGTAAGATTCAGGTTGACTTTTGATTTGCTGCTTCCCCAGACTAAGATCTGACTAGTAACAGCTGCCTTCTTTATGGCTGTCTCTTTTTATTACTTTATTTGCCCCATGCCCCACAAAAAGCAGGGGGATGGGGAAAGAATGGCTAAAATTTATGTCTAGAAGAAACTGATTACTGTTGGCAAGTGAACTGAAGGGATCAATTGTTCCATATGGCAAAAGCCAAAGAACTCAGGGCTCTATTCACAAGAAAAGACTGATGTGCTAAAGGGCATGGAAATGCCACTTTTATTGTGTGGCAGAGAATTTTCACATTTGAATCCAAATTCCATAGGAAAGCGTGGAATGCGAGAGACCCAGCTCGGAGGGCTGGCCAGACGGCGTGTGTGAGTAGAGAGCATGTGCGCGGGAAAAGCATAATACCCTGAGCACAAAGGTTCTGTGTTCATGGCCTCCCGGCACAGCGGCGGGCTCTCACAGGCAGGGAATTGTGTGCAAAATGCCTGGAAGTCAGCACCAAATGTGCTCAGAAACAGGCAAAGCCAGAGCAATGTGCTCCCCTTCCCCAGCCAGCACAGACTGTTAGGTCTGTTGCTGGTGGTGGTGCGAGAAATCCTGGTCAAACTCATGAGAACCCCTGTTTTAAGGGTGGGAGAACAAACCCCTCATGTTTCTGTGCTTCAGGAGAAGGAGCAGCAATTCCCAAGCTGAGCAGGCTGGGGAAAGGTGCCTGCAGGTGGGAGGAGGGATATGGGACTGAGTGAACACAGCGTTGTTCACAGCATTTCAGGAGAAATCTTCAGAGTTAGGATGGGAAGAAATACAAGAGCCTTGGCCCCAGGACAGACACGCAAACTGCGCATGTGTTTGTACAGAGGGGCATGTTGACAGAGCAGTTAAGCACGATGGATCTGAAGAAGCCAATCCAAGCCGTATTTTTGGATGTGCATCAAAGGCAGCCCCCAGTGGGGAAGCGGAGGGTTTGAGGCACGGCCCTGCCATCTCGACCCCACATGCTGAGCTCACTGGGGTGCAGTTCCCAAAGGTTCTTGGTGCTGGGTGCTGCACAGAAAGTGGGAATAGATGATTTCTGCTCAACACAGGGACAGCTGTTAATTACCAGATGATTCAGTGATCTCCCAGAGGCAGCCGTACAACAGCAGGGAGGAATTTTGCTTTTCAGTTTTTCAAGCAGAAAATGGGAGGTGGGCACACATTTAATAAATCCTCCAATGACAGCTAGGTACCTCACTCCCCAAAGAACCTTGGAAATCACAGTCCTTGCTCAATAAAATGAAAAACAAAAAAGTTCTCAGAGCAGCCAAGTACAAATTTTTCTAAAGCAAATGCCAGTGTCAAGATTTCCCAGGTTTTGTTTTGGGATGCTCTGTCTGCTGGTATCTGAAACTCAGGACACACAAGTGTTTATGCATTTCAAAGGAGGCTCATGGCTAAATTTGGACAAAGGTTTGTGAACTGGAGGAGGGGGAGAAGGCTTTGGGAATGATTGCAGCAGTCATTCTGCTAGTGCAGCCCCACAGATGGGCGTTGGAGCACAGCTCCCGTCGGGCGGGAGCGGGATCTATGGCCCTCTGGAAGGCTGACAGCACAGATGTACTGCAGCTTAGCCTGTGACTAATTTTAACAAGCTGCTTGCATGGTTACAAAAAGCAGATCTGTTGGCATTTTTACTTTCAACCACCTGGTCTTGACAAACGTTTTCTGCAAATAGCACATATGTCATGAGGCTGGACTTGGGGAGACGTGCAAGGCGGGGAGGAGTTTCAATCCCGAGGATGGAGGCAGGGGCTGGAAGTGGTGATGGCCAGGATGTCCCACCAAACAGTACAGGTCAGCATAACCAACTGTGGCCAACAGGCTGAAGAAAAGCAATGCTCAAAGGAAGAGGTGAAACATTTGTAAGATAAATTATGCAGTTGGACAGGTCTATCACCCATGATGGACAAGGAGCCCTGTCCAGGCATGGGCTGGAGCAGATTTCCTGCTCAGTATCACCTACAGTGCATTGACATAAGCCTTGCACCAGTTCCTGTCCTTGCTGGGTCCATCACTCTCGAATGCCAGAGAGAGAGAAACAGCTCAAGAGGGAAAATGCCCTGAAGATGACAGAGGTTTGACCCTTTAAAGGAGAACAGGTTGAACAGTCTTCATAGAAGGTTTCTACTTAAAATAGGTCCCTCTGTGTTCGAGTCAGCAGGGGAGGACACAACTACAGAGGTGTGGTGCTTTCAGGGATAATCCTGGATGTTTGCACCCTCAGGCAATGCTGTCCTTTTCCATGAGATCCAGAGCACAAGTGGATCTGGTGGACCTAAACATGCAGCAGTGACCTCCACAGTTCTCCTTTTCTCACCTCACAGTAACATCCACTGCCAAAATTCAGGGAGGAAGGACTGGTGTGAATTTGTGTTAGGAATGAACATCCTCCACTTCAAGCGTCATGACTAAGCGCAAAGATAACAAAGGAGCTACTAACAGTCTCCATCCCTTGACGTCTCCACTGGCAGGCCATTTTGGAATAAGAGTTATTGGGCTCATTGCCAGTGTGACTGGTAAATCCCATGATTCATGAAATGTAAACTTCCAGTTGTTGATCTTGTGATAGTCTCTGCCCTTAAAACTAATCCAGCTGTTCACAGAAGTTTCCTCTGTTTTCCTGGAGCCTGGCACAATGAGGGAGATGAAGCGTAGGAGAACACAACAGTGAAATGACGAACTAGTGGGGCCATGACTCGAGTCTTTCATAGGCTTCTTTTTGAGATGGGGACAGGGAGGGACTGCTGACAAGCTTTGATCAGACCAGGGAAGGGAGGAGTACACCAAGTGATGCAGAAACTATCACAGTGAAACTGCTTTTTCTTTTACAAGGATGAAGCTGGTTCTACTCTCTGCATCTAGAATTAATTTACTTTGGGCTGGGCAAGGAGCACAGGAGAGCCCTGGAAATCTTCAGTGCCTTTCCCCTATTAAAACGTGTCCTGGCTCACAAACACAAACTGTTGTTCCAGCTCATTTTCGAGTTCACTGGAGCCATTTTCGGACTTCAGAGTAAATAAAAAAAGTAAACAAAGCAAACAACAATCCAAGAGTTTATGTGTCAGATCAGCTGAAAAACTGGGTCTCTCCAGAGAGTGTTTCATATTTTTACTGCAGCATTACCGAAATGGGTCTCTGCTGACCTATTATATAAAGCTCATAGTCAAAACCAGACCACCAAAACCCTTCTGCACACAGCCTTAGCCCCAAAAAGGGTCAGGAGCCTCCAGTTGGTAAAACACACACTTTCAGTTGCCTACCCAACACACAGACTCTCATAGCTTGCTTTGAAATAGTCGTGGGACAGCAGAGAGGAATGAGAAGGTATTTGAAAAGATGGAGATTTAGGAACAAATGATAATTTATGTCTTTCAGAAAATGCAAGTCAAACCTTGCCTGCTCTGGCCCTTCAGCCCTCCTGATTGGAACAGGATATGTGTTTAGCATATCTCCAAGGTATTCTCATATGAACATGACAACCAGGTGCCTACTGCGAGGACAGCTATAACAAATCACCCACATTCTTGTCAAGCCAACGCTGCAATTGTTCTCCTTGGATCATCTGGCTTCAGTGTGGGCTCCCTTCAACTTCTAACACGGAAAGTATTTCCAATAGTTGACAGATGTCTTTCCTCACTTTACGCTCCTTTCTTACCCTCTTCAGTGTCAGCCTTGCAGGAAATACCGAGTTAATTGGAAAGATTAGGGAAGGTCTCCTACAGCTATTGCAGGAGAAAGTGGGAGCAGACAGAATGCAGTTAAGAGAGAATAATTCATTTAATGTTGTATTTTAGTATTAAACTTTAAATGTTAACAGCTAGAGGAAGAAAGGGCTCTCAAATTCTGTTGGATGTTTGTTATCACTCAGCACAAAGCGAAGAAATCCCTCTATAATAATTTTAAACAGGTAGGTTAATTCATTGTTCACATATAGAAGACAGTTTCCAAGAAGCAAGCATTTGTAAACAGTTACTAGAAATGCAATTTGATTTTGCTCTGCAATACTACAGTGTATGGTCCAGCTCACTGGTTTATCCCACACACAGACCTGATGTTTTTTGCCTATAAATTTCTCTCCTGAGCATCATGAAATACTCATTCTCAGCAGGACAAAAAAAAAAAATAAACATAGAGAGCATGTAAATAATGAAAAATTCTATAGAAATTGTCTCTCCTGAGCTCACTGGATTTGAGCCAGGGTTTGATGCCAAGATTTCTAAAGAACAAGAAGTCCTCCTGAAGGATCCAGGAGTGGAATCCAGGTTTTCACCTCCAATCCCTGCCTGCCATTTTGTCGGCAATAAGAATATTCTCACATCGCTACCAGTTTGATATGATGTTTGATCTGCTCTGATTTACAGGCTATATCAAGTGTGAGAGGTTACAGAGAATCTTCTTCCTAAAAGGACACAAAACACAACCTGTCCTAATTATGTCCCTCAGTGTACTGGGGCTATCTCAGCTGTTTGGAGTTTACAGTTGTAAGGGAGATATGTAAGCATCTTGATTTATTACTGCTTTGTAATGCTGTTCTTGCAGTAAGACAAGCACCATCTTCCTCAAAAAAAGAGGTTTGTAATGAGAGGGAGAGAAGGGAAAAGAACGCCTCTATCCTGCAGGAACCAGCTGCAAAATCCCTGCATAAGGAAAGTCAACCAAAGGAAACAGCTCTGAATGAGCAATGCTGACCATGCAGTGCTCAGCTCCTTAGGACCAGTGCAGGAGGACAGAGATTGGGCATGGCTGAGCATGGATATATGAACAGATAATAAATTAAAAATTTGTTTTGTGTTTAGACCTCCTGAGGAAACAGATAATTAGCAGAGATGTGGTAATTCAAGGTACAAGTCGGTGACAGTCACTGCAGGGTTCTACAGGATCCTGGCAGGAAATCACCCTCTGAGGGGCAGTCCCTGAGCTGTTACCACCATTACGACCAGTGGGGATAATTTGAGATAATTTTCAAGATTGGTATTATTTGTGTCATGCCAGCCAGCATTTATCCTGCAGGTCAAAACTCAGCACTCATTTAAAACACGTTTCAAAGCATTACCTGCTCGGGCATCTGGAAGTACTTAGGCACGTGAACCTGTTTGCTATTTACACTGCTTAACTGTTCCCATGTTAGACTGCAGTGGAAAGCTGTGTGACAGCAAAGAAAACAGCAAAGAGCAAGACCCAGCGCCTTTTCCAAGGCAAAAAGATGATAAAAGTGCACTGGTAGCTTTGTTTGCTCTTTGGCTTCTGCTTATCTCATGCCTTGAGAGCCCTGGGGAGCAAGTAAAGGACAAGAGAAAGAAAATGAAGAGCCATGACTTCAGATGAGGAGCCACCCCAATGACATCAGGATGAAGGCTGCCAAAGTCTGATGGAGAACAGGAGCATCCAGAAGGGAATCTGCAGGGAAGAAGACCTTAACAAGATTTACCTCAGCTGGGATGCTGAACAGATGGGATCCAGCGAGGAAGGATCTTCTGCCAGGAGCCATAAAGCAGAAGAAAAGCCCATGAGAACTGCAATGAAGGGCTGCAAGAGTGCTTCATGAGCACTGCTGAACTGCCAGAAAGAAGTCCTAGGCCTGCAAGTCCCAGAAAAAACTGCCCACAGCACATCCTGGATGATGCTGACAAAGTTCAATGCAGGTTTGTGCTAATAGATCACACACCTCCACATGCCACTTGTGGTGGCTGGCAGAAGAAAAGAGTGAGATTACAGCAGAAATCAGGCCAGGGTGTTTAAAACCTTCCAAATAGCCACACTGCAGATGCAGGTCTATCTTCTAAGGCAAACAGAGCAACAGCAATCGAAGTTCAGTGCTGAGAGAGGCAGTGCTGCTCACTCTGGAAGGTGCCCACAACACTGCACAGGGCGCAGAGTGACCCACAGCAGCAGAAGGGACAGGGAAGAGCTCAGCTGAATGGTGAACAACCTTCAGGGAAACTCCATCCAGGAGAGCAATTCAGAGACAAGAAGGGATGTGCCACTCTGCCACAGGACACTCCATCCCTGGAGGACACCGGGCAAAGAAGGATTCAGAGAAGCTGAACAAATACTGAGGTAAGAAGTAAGTTCCCCTCTGGAGAATCAGAACCAGTTACCTTAAAAGGAAACAAAAAAGGAGGAGACAAGGAGTCCACTTTCTATTATTTGAAGAAAGCTGATGAGGAATTCCTGTCTTCCTCCTCCTGTGACTCCAGAACCAGCAGAGCAAGACCAGTCCAGAGAACAGCAAAAGGCACAGATTTGTTCAGTCTCATCACTGGGACATGGAGGCCACTACTGTAAGATGTCACTGAAACTGAAGTCCCCATTAGCTTCAGGAGACAACTGCAACAGAGACAGGTATGAATATACTGAATTATCCCTCAGACCCCAGGCTGGGGACATGATACATCTTGGAATTTTTCTGTAGAGCAGTTTTAGAGGTACTGTGCACTGATCTGCCTGCTGCAAAGTTTGAATGCCTTCCCCAGCAGCAGGATGAGCACCCATGGCAGAGGCAAGGGCAGGCAGCAGACGTGGCAGTGCACAGTGCCAGGTGACACACGTGCGGCAACGTGAGGACAGGCACCTGCCAGCTCCCAAAGCCAACAAATTCCTGAGCCAGCAGCAGGAGAACAAACACAACAATGGCTTGCCCCAACAGCAGCTTGGGGCTGCAGTCCCAGCTTGTCTGCAGTATCAATAAAGTGTTCCTTGTAAAAGCGCGAGGTTTATTTGCTCTGAGAACACCCGTGCAAATATTCGGGGGTATTTCTCCTGAGCTTGGGGGTTATTTTAAATCTTCACCCTGTGACCACCCCTAGACACACAGCCTGTGGCAGTGCTCCCCTGCCAGTCTGCACTGCGCTGCATGCCACGATGTCCCCATGGGATCTTCCAGCCAAAGTGCCCATCATCCCACATCCAGATCATTTTCCAGCCTGGGAATGGATGAAAGGTGCAGCCACAGCCCAGGATATCTTGCACCAGGCTGATTTCCACAGAAAAAAACCTTCTTATTTCACCCCTTAATGCACATTAAGATAATTCAAATTTTTAATGGCAAAGTCTCAGGGGTTTTTTTTCTCTCCTTAATCACTCCACAGCATAGTTGCTCACAATTTTTCTTCATCAGGTCAGTTCTTTTCCTCTTGCTCTGCCAAGGCTCATACTCAAATTCCAACTTTCCTTTGAATCCCACCTTCTAATTGCCATTGTTAACCAAATTCTTTTTCAAGAGAAAGGAATGCCCCTTGTTCTTTAAATCAGCTCAGATTTGTGACCTGACTTTAAATACATTCAGCTGAAAACCATTAGCAATTATTCAATTGCCTTTGCTGTAAAATGGCTTAAATTACTTGACATTAGTCTGTTATTTGAAGAAAAAATATCTATTAAACCTTCAGGTTTAAAGAACTTACATTTATACATTAGAAGTATTTAACAGTATTTTGATTCTACATTTTTTCCACCAGTTTCATTCAGAGCACGGTTTTTGCCTCACATGACTCCTGTCCCCATCTGAGGTGATGCTGGATCTGCAAATGTGCTTGGACCAGCATTGTCTCAGAGCTGGGTCCAAGGGTGCCACAGACCTGGGATGATGCTGGGTCCAAGAGCACGCCTGGGACCATGGTTGAGCTGCAGAGAACATCCCCCCTGGTCCATGCCGGTGACCTACCACCACTGAATACTTTGTCTCAACCGTGTTGGCAGCATGGTTTGCTCTGCTGACAAGGAGAAGGAATAAAATAAAAGAAGAAAAAAAGAAGGAAAGAGTCAAGTGAACGGTCTGGTGGCAGTGCTGACCGTTTCTGTGTACACCCGTCCTCCCTGTTGCCTCTTGGCAGTGAACAGGGCTCAATTTTGTCCCCTTCTGCTCTGAGTTTGACTCTTCTTCGGGGCCTGGGATGTTGAAATTCTCAGGTCTTGGCCATTAGAATCATCAGTCATACTCAGCACATCCCTCTGGCACTGTTCTCAAAAAAGAGTGGCTGTAGTTGTAACTATAATTTTAATGCAATTGATTTGATTTCAGGAATCCAGTTTTTCCCTAAGAAACCCTAGCTGCATTTTCTCTCTCCAACCCATAGGAAACTATATCAAAATTTTCCAAAAGAGGGAGTATTCCCCAAAAGGTCAGAGTAAGACCATCCCTCCCAGTGGAGGGTGCACCATTCCCAATGCTTCCATCCAGCCCAAACTCTGGGAGGTTTAGCAACAGAGGGAGCTGACAAAGCCCTACATCCAGACTATATATTCCAGCCTGTTTCTACTGCAAGGCACCAGGTCATCACCCCACTCATGAGTGAACAAACAAAGCAAGCTCTGCCAGCTGAATTAGGTTTGAGGAGGCACAAACTGACTTGGGGACCACAGCATGCTTCTGCCACCTTGATGGAGACATCCAGGAGAAAGTGCACCCTTCAGGGGCAGCTGAAGCTGGGTACAACTGCTTGGGGCAGTTGTCAGGTGGCAACATGGAGTGGATATGGGACAGGGGATGACCCCCTACATGAGGTTTTGGGCCAATAGCACCTTCTTTCAAACAGTTACTCTGAAACCATTTAGATTGTAAATTTCCCCTGGATCCATCTTCAGTGTACTCTGAAGGCAGTAAGAGTCGGTATTGTGATACAGACAGGTGTTAAACCTCTTCAAATGGAAGAAGAGAAGTTCAGGTATGATGCCATTACTGATGCTGTGACTGATGCTGCTGCAAAGAAACACTCAGTTCTCCAGTGTCCAATTCAAACACCGGGCCAGATTCAGACGTGGCTTCTAAGTAGCACAGATCGAAAGACACTAACTGTTCAGAAAGAGGGAACAAAAGTTTGCAATGCACAAACCTCCCCCCACTCCATTCTGCCAATTCCATCTCAATTATTTTCTTAACAGCATTCTCTGAGGCTGACAGTCCCTGCTGCAGAGGAGGCCAGCATGGATCCCTGCACCGCGGTGGTGGTTTGGCAGCTTTACGATGTTTTACATCACTTTTGCAGAGAACACCAGAGCTATAAAATTTGTAGTTTTCCTAAACCCCCAGAATCCATTTAATCAAAACAGTTTGGTGGCCATACCAGGGCATTATGCAAGTGCATGGCTGCTGCTCCTTCAGCTGCTGGAGGAGGAATTTGCTGACAAGTCAAGATTAAACTTTCAGTTCCTTCTGCTCTCCACACTCATTATGGACTGTTAAGAAATTTCAAGTTAATTAATTCAACCTCAGGAGAGGAAAATACTTGTAGGATTTAACATGGTGCAGCTATGGAAGGGAAAGGCTGAGTGTGTTTAGTGTGTTTACGGCTGAGCAGAAAATAGTCCTTGTTCTTTGAAACTCCCTTCTCATCCTCCACTGCACTGGGTGTTGGTGGGGTAGCCTAGCTGGAAATCATTTCACATGAAATTAATTTTGTAGCACCTAAATGGATTTGTACCACAAAACCCCGTGTTTCTGAGCCACTTCTTGTTGTGCATTTTGTTTTCTTCCTAGAAACTGCCTGTATTCACAGCCCATAACTTGGCACGAGCACTAGCAGCCTCACCTCACCTCCTTCCAAGCCAGAAACTGGTAGGCAGGCAATACAGCCCTATAAAACACAATTAACCTTTTCATTAAACAACAGCTCCCCAAGTGAGAACGTGGCCGTACTGAAAGGAATGAGACTGCTTTATGTTAACGTTGTGTCTCAAACCTTAAAATAAAATATTTGTGCTTGCATAAATAGTTGGAAAGGTAAAAGTGTCATAACACTGGGTGTTTGTTATTGGAGCCGGAGCTTGCCTCCTGCCTGCAACAAAATGTCATAACAAAGCCCACATGGGGCTCGCTGCGTTTAGTCCTCGTTGCAGTGTTTAAATTCTGAGACAAACCTGAGCTATAAACAGATTGCGAGACACCTCACGCACGGGCTCCTGTCAAAGTGGGCTTATTTTAGCATGCCATGGACCCAGCGTCATCTCAGGGGATGCAAAGTTTGTTCTGCAAGCTTTGCACCCCCTGAGATGATGCTGGGTCCAAACAAACCATGGACTGAGATGATGGTGTGTCCAAGCATGGACCCAACAACTCTGCAAAGCTTTGCACCACCTGAGATGATGTTAGGTCATCATCATGAATGGTTGGGGCCCTGGCCAGCTTGGAACCTGGAAGCACTGTCAGCTCAGGTTCATGGCATGCTTGGACCCAGGGTCATCTCAGGTGATGGAAACCACAGCATGGTTGGACCCACCACCATCTGGGGTCTGTGGCATGGTTGTGCCCAGTGTCATCTCACCTGGCACAAAGATTTATGCCCCCTGAGACAATACTGGACCCATGGCAACCTTGAGCCCATGACTAGGCTGCCAGCTGCAGAGCACCCTGCTGCTCCCCCAAGCCTGCCCCAAAATCTTCAACAGAGAGTTGACTTCAGCCCATCATGCCCTAAAATCTGCTTTTTGCAGAGTGCCTTCACCCCCAGAGCAAACTAAGCCGTGCTTTCCAACACACCCCAGCCCAGGGGAGGCTGGAGGGAGACTTTTATCACACTTGGCCAACAGCAGCATCTTCCCAGCTGCTCGCAGCACCGGAGGAGCCAGCACTGGGAGCTGTGAGCACTCGTTGCAGCTCCTCCTCGCCAGCGGGGCCCACCTGCTGCAGCAGGATGGTTTGGCAGCCTTTCAGCCTTGGAGTCTATCGATCCCATGGCTGGGAGAGGTTTCAGCTGCAGAGGAACCAATGTGACTCTGGTGTGCTGCAGAGTGGAGCGGGGGGTTCTGTGGGGTCTTTGGGGATGGTTGGTGTGTCCCCACACCTCTAAGGAAGAGAAATGGCAGCAGTGGACACATTGTGATCCCACAACCAGATTTGATGTAGCTCTGCTCTGATGGTTGCTTCAAAGCAAGGACCACCCCCAGCAGTTCCCTGACACCCTCCTGCCTCCACCAACAGCTTGTAACCCCTGGGGTCATAGGTGCCTGTGCCACGTGTTTAGTGTCTGTCCCCTTGACTTCTGCACCTTGACCCACCCTGGTCATTCAAAACCTGGATGAGGAGCAAGGGGAGATTCAATCCTATATAGTCGAGGCAGGAAACCCAGCATGAGTTCTGGCACAGGGTGACTGGGCAGAGGGCAGGAAAAGAACAAGACAGCTGTATCTGAGGAATGGACCAGCATCCTTTTTCTTTTAAAATGCCATAGGTAACCTACAATTTAAAACCTGCTTTGCTAGCACGGATCTGTACTGGTGCTGTCTGGTGTAAGCTGTGTGCAAGGGTCTTGGGGAGCTACTGGCACTTTCCATGAAGTCCAAAGCAGGGACAGCCCACACTGCTGTGCCACACCAGGCAGCAGAACCTGTCCTTAGGACTGTGCCTGGCCAATACACTTCTGCAGCTGTGAGCAGCCAAGAATTAACATTTAGCATAAAGCAGCATGATTCCCCCAGAACAGCTGTAGAAATGCTTAGCCAAAATTAAATAAGCATTACCATAGCAGCTAGGTGCTTATTTACAAATGAAGGCCTGGAAGCTGCAGCCAGACCTGCTTCCCCTGGTCCCCACAGACCCCCAGAGCCAGTGCAGGCAGCTTGCAGGGTTTGCACAGGCACAGGACTGGATGATGGTGGGAGGATCAGGGTTGTAGGCTGTACTGCCCTGTCTGCAGCTCTCAGAGGTCATTCAAGAGGTGGAGTTCTCCAGAGGTTGGGGGACCTTTCCCTGAAGGGCTGAGCCTGTGACAGAAGGCACCCTGCTGCTTGGATGTTGATGTTCTGAGCAGGGTTGATGGCTGTACCTGAGCAGCCCCATGGAGAGGGAGGTCCTCCTTGAGCTGAGGCATCTCTCCATCACCCACCAGAGACCATCTCTGCCAGGCAAGGAGCTCACCCTTGTACCTGCATCCAGAACTGTGCCCTTGCCAGCTCCCTCTGGCTCAGGGACCCCATTCTGACACAGCAGGCACACACTGACTCAACCTACAGATACTTTCCCACGTCCTGCACCCAACTGGTGCCCTTGGCATGTATTTTCAGAAGCAGGTGTCTGTCTGGGGGCTCTTCAATCCACACAAAAGCCCCTTAAATTGCCTGATTTCCTAAGCCCTTGCCCACTCAGCAATATTCTCCAGTCCCCGGAGAGGCATCAATCGTGGGTAGCAAGGATCCACAGCAGAGCAAGACCCTGTGGCTGCATTCCCTCCCTCAGGAAAGCCCCAGTTTGTTTATCTGTCTGGCGTGGGCTGCAGCTGCCCCACACAGACCCATTTTCTGCCCCCCTGCTCGTGTGGGGCTGGGGAGCAGCTGCAGCCTCGTCCCTGGACGGGGTGAAGGCCGGCAGGAGCGGACAGACAGCAGTGAGCAGAGCGTAATTGCAAGGCCTCAGGGGAACAAGAGGAAGTTTCTGTTGCTCTATCCCACCCTGCAAGAATCCGGGGTCACATCGTTCCCACTGGGAGAGGACTGCACAGCTGTCCTCCTGTGGGGCTTCCCTGGTCCCAAAAACCTGCCTCACTGCAGCAACACTTCAAAGGGCTTCACTCCTCACAAAGAACAGAGAATCTGGGAGCCAGCAATCCCAGGCTCTGGGTCTTCATTAAAAGTCCCTGAGGGGTGGAGGGAAATCCAGATGAATGTGAACACAGATGGGTGAAGGCCCTTCGTGTTTACTGTGCTCAGCTCCCTCCTCCCCATTGCATCACCTGGTGCCTTGAGGTCTAGTCGGTGCAAAGCTTCTGGCACAGCACCCGGGGGCTTGGGGAGAGCCCCAGGGCCAGGCACAGGTGGGCAGCTCAGGTGGGGCTGGGGGGTGCCAGCAGGGCAGGGAGCCATTGCCACTATCAAGCTGCAATCAAACCCTCTTCTGCGAAATGCCTGGGCTGCAGCAAGCTGGCACCCTCCTATGGAAAAATGTGCCTGGAAGCTCTCCAGCCATCCCTGCTCAAGGAGTAACTGATAACCCTGCTGCCAGCAGATACCCTGGGATCGTCCTTCTTCCTCCCCCCTGTGGAAGGACATTTCAGATCCCATCCGCTCCCAGCCTTGCCTTTCAGTGCCTTCCATTTCTCAAAAGAAATTCCTGCACAGCCAGAAGATTTTACCACTTTGTTCTCAGAATATCATAATATTTTCTTTTTTAATTAAATCACATTCCCCATCTGCCTCGCATACATGTTTTGGGTAGTCTACTTTTGCCAAACATAAGGTCAACATCCCTGCTACTAACTTTCAATAAAAGCTCACTAGTGCTAGAACTCTGTTTTATCTAAACCCGATGTCTGCTCTCAATTTTGACCACACCCAGACTAGGGCTATGTGACTTCACTGCCCCGGATTCCCATCAAGAGCCTTTTAACATGAGTACACTCATTTAGCAGCAGACATTGTCTTGCTTTCTTCATTAGCAAACTCAAAACTCACAAGAATGATTTACAATATTTCTGTAACAATGATGAACCTGTGGAGAAGAGTGGCTGTGTTTGATTTGAGCTGCAAGCAAATGAGCACAGATCTCCTGGTTCTTAGTTTTAAAGCTCAAAAATGGACTGAACTCAAGGGAATTCAAGAGAAAAAAGCTAAAGCAAGGGCATTACTAACGGAGGCTGAAGGGGAAACAGCCAAGAAAAGCAAATCCCAACCTGCTGCATACAGACTTAAAAAAAAGAAAGTCACTGCAGTTGTACTGAAAAATGAACCACATAAATATAGATATAGGAGGGTTTGTGTGACAGATGCACTAAAATGAAAAAAAAAACCTCACAGAACTTCTACAGGTTTCTTGTCCAGAGTTTCCAAACTTTTCCAAGGGAGGTTGCAACCTCAAACTCTCATTTTACAGAACTGAAGCACAAAGATCAATAATTCATAGCAGCTTCCATCTTTATCCTGCAGTATGGAAAGGAGAGAAAGGAGCACACACTGGACCATGCATTACCCAAGTCCAGGAGCTCTATTTAATTCACAGGAGAAATATTTTGGACAAGAGCTCATCCATTCACATGTTGTTGGGAAGCACAGTACTTTCCCTCCCCGTGCCGAAGCCGAAGACTGCGCTCAGCTATAAATCTGGACTAAGATCTGCAAGGCCAAATCAAGATAAGCACAAAGCAGAATGCCTGCAAGTATAAACTCATCTTCTTCAAAGCATTTCAGGCCCCAGCTGCAAATTGGTTTATTCCGAGAACAAATTGTTGCTCAACTACTTGGAAGAGTCTTCAGAAAACTTCAGGCAAAGTATCTTTGATTGAAAAGAACTTAATATCAGTGATAAATAGTATCAGGTGAGAACACAGGAGGCCTTAACCTCCCCCAAAGTGAGGTAAGTAACATCAGACATGTTCTATCACTTGCTGATCTGCACCAGCCAGTAAGTTGCCAAGAGCCCTCCCAGTGGTATTGTACAGAATGTCCTTTTCCCTCTGTGCAACTTGTAACAACCTTCCTTCACCAAGACAAACTCCCAGTAAAGAAGGACAAATAATCCCTCTCTGTTAAACAAGGGTTGGCTGGCCCAGGAATTTGGGGTGAGCTTCAAGGATGCCCAGAAAAAAATCTGATACTCTGCTAATATTAACTCCTGTCCTTGCCAATGAGAGCAGAGTCACATCTCAAGTACCTCACACTCTTTGGGAAAGATGTTACACCAGAACAACTCAGGTCGTCTGTGAATTCACCCTCCTTGTGCAGCTGGTGGCACTCTGGATTCAGCATCAGAAACACCAAGGGCCTCTCACACACCTCCCACCTGCAGTTATGACTCTGCTTGGACAGGAAGAAAGGTGGAGACCAAGCCTCTTCTCTATTGTCCCACTTGCTGTTGTCCACTGGCATCACTTGAACACGTGTGTGTGGAGAGTCATGGGGCTGTGCAGGCAGATGGCGTGATACTCTCACGGGTTATAGTCTTATTTTTCCTTTCGTTTTTTCCTACAGACTTGGAGAATTACAAGAAGAATATTTCACCTCCAACATGTTTTGGTTTTAAAGGTGAACAAACAAATGTCAAACCTGTTCCTAAAAAGCAGCTATCTCCTTCTTTCTCTTCCACTCCACATGGGGAAGGGTGCATGAGAAGGAGGGACAGAGAATGTGGGAGGGCAATGGGGTGGTGAAGGAGGGCCAGGAGAAACAATGTGAGAAGGCAAGAAAATAAATAGAAACACATGAGGTAAACCAGCCCTGATTTAATCACTAGACAACTCAGCAGGGTCACAGATGACACAAGCAATAAGCCCAGCAACCTCAAGGAAATATTGTTCAGGTTGTGTTAAGACAAGATACTTTCCCCTGGAGCCCATAATTTGAGTTTGCCACCAGGTTGGGTTGGTCAGAGGAGGTGCTGCTGCTTGGGAGATGGCTCAGTGGTACCTGTCCCCCACAGAACAGATGCCTGTGTTAGCAGGGAGTCAGTGAGCTCAGGCATCCCTCAGGTGCCCTCAGGTCCTGCACCAGGACTACGTGCATACAGCTCGACATCTGGGCTTGGTCCAGTGACCAGGGCTGCGCTTACAGCAAACATGCAAGATGAGCAACTTGCAGGCAGAGCTGCAGCTGAATGAGGAGCCTCAGATCTTTAAGGATCAGGCTATGGGAGCTCTCTGGAGCAGCAGAGCATCATCTCCCTGAAAATACTTCGCTGTTTCTCAGAGAAATGAAAACCAACAGAGCTGAATGGTCCACAGCCCCTCTCCAGTTGGTGTCCCCATGAGACTGGTGGCCACATCTGGGGAAGAACATCCACCTGCACTGGATTACTCTTCTGTATGTTGACCTCATTTTGGCTCTCTTGCTCAGTGTTTGAAGTTCCTCTGAAGAATCAAATTTAGCAAGGTCCATACCTAGGCTGAAAAATATATGTCCTGGGGGCACTTCCTCAGTCGTCCTGGCTTTCATTAACCCAGATTCTCCACTGTCCTTCCTTCACACCTATTAAACAGCACCAAAGGGAGCTGGCAATACATTTTCCTTTGCCCTTCTCCTTTGTGCTCCTCCTTGATGAATGGCTAAAGCAGATGCACAGTTGTCTTTGAAGGCTCTGGCCCATGAGCATGTTGAATCAATGATGGATTGGACTAAATGAATCACAGTGTGAGAGAAAGCGCAAGGCAATGATTTCTAAGTGGCCTTCACATCTTTACACTTCAGAACTTGCTTTTAAAGCCTGTTTTCTTCTTTTTATCTGGTTCCAGTTTCTGCAGTGCCTTTGCATATGTTGAGGGAGGTAGGGGGGAAGGAGGGGAACCTTTACATATAAACAGAAGAATCCACTTCTTCATCAGACAATAATGAAGCATTGTCATTTAGGGAGTTCAAATAGCTGGGAAACCACTTCAAGGCCATGCGAAACAACTGGGTAGCATCAGAAAGAACAGCAGTTGGCAAACTGAGCAACAGAGTTCAAAACTACAGTAAGCAAGCTCACAGAAAAACCCACAGCTGGTTCGGTAGCCTACCTCCCTTTACTGAGACACAAGAGCTGCTACAGCAAGAAACTTTAATGAAACTATATTTTTAGGATATGGTGAATTGCCAGAAATAACTTGATATATAACTGCTGCTGCTCGATCCCAACTGGAACCCTGTGTGCTCAGCCAAGTCCTGCATGTCCCTTGCCACAGCAAGTGGGAGGTCTTCAAAACCCATTCAGAGCATCAGCTGCTTCCAGCTTGGCTGCTCTTGGGCCCTCCCTGTGACTGATGACACAACTGTGCTCATCAGATGGATATTCTTCCCCCAACAGGTACACCAGGGTGGGTGCAGGAAACCAAAGCCACCCATTTTGCAGTGCTGCTCAGAAGAGTGATGCCTTCCTGGGCACAGGAGAGAGGCAGAGTTTGTGGGAAAAGGAAATTGTCTTTTTGGGCTGACAGTGGACTAGAGGGAGATGAATATGTGTGCACACACACTAATTTTCAGGCTCAGACATCTGAAAAAAACTCCCAGCAAAAGCCCTCCCCTAGGCTGGGTATTGGTTTTTACAGTTAAGCAACATGCCACACACGTTCGCCCCCAGGTCTCTCCACTCCATGCTGCAAAGGCACTCTGTGCCTGGACAACACTGCCAGAAGGAGGACACGGGTGGCTGATCCCTGCCTGGGCAGAGGTCTTCCCACACACAAGCCTCTGTGGGATCTGCTTTATGTTACAGCTCGGGACGATGCCGCATGTGGAAATACAAGTGGAAGCTTGTTCAGACCACAGAATTTGCAAAGCCTGTTTGCTTAACCAGAGCTAAACACGAGCCAAGGACAGCTTGGTTTGAGCTCCTTTATTCTGGATACCCCACATGAAGTGCTGTGGCTCCTGCAGTAGCTGTGCCAGTGCTGGGCTGAGACTGCTGGGCTGAGCCCCTCAGGGAGATCCAGCGTTGGCACAGACAGGAGAACAAACTCAAAGATGCCCTCAAGGCCCTTCTTGGAGAACCAGTCTCAGTAGAAAGCAGGGAAAAACTCCCTGAGGCACATGAAGGGCTTCTTCCTCCAGCACCCTCCTCCCAGTGCCATCATTGCTCACAGTGGAAAGGGCTGAACGAGCCTGTCTGTGGCCAGAGGACGGTACTGCAGGAGGAAAATGTGTGAAATAGAGGTGTTTGTGACGAAGGGAAGTCAGTTAAAGTAAGAAAAGCCTGAATAAACAGGGGGGTTTTTTTCCCCAATACCACTTTCAGCTTCATCCAGCAAGAGCTTAAAGATAAAAGAAAAAGGAGCTGCTGATTTTCCAGTGGGGGAAACTCAGCTGGGGGCTTCAGGGATGTGTTTATTAAGCACTGCGTTCACACAGTGGATCTGATGAGGACTCCGACCCGGGGAGGCCAGCACAGCCAAGTGCTCTTGGGAGCTGAATCTTCCTCGCTTTGCAGACCCCTCACATTTTAAGAGAAGTGAAAGTTCTCCAGCTGGACATCCCCAGGAGCACACTTTCCCCCAGACACAGAGACCACTGTTGGGACAAGCAGGGGATGCTGTGAGCTGCACACCTCAGGTGAAGCCCTGTAAAACACAACATCCCTGTCCAAAGGCAGCATTTATAGCCACCCCCATCACATTTGTCACTGATTCTCAGTGCTCTCAGGTGCACACACTGTACTCCAGTGGGATGCAGCCTCGGCTCAGCACTGCCCTGTGCATCTGCAGGGTTGCAGGGCACCACAGGCTTTGAAGTTTTGCTCCTCCAACAAGAGCACTGGTTGGTATTGGAGCTCACATGCTTATTAGGAGGTGAGCATGATTAATTGCCTCTCCCTCCGTGCCCCTCTGAGGTGGGGCTCCTCAACCTTGTCTCACTGACAGTGATTTTTCAGGACCATATGGCACTTTCACATCCCATTAGTAACGCGCCTGCTGCACCCCCTGCGCTCCACACCAAGTCTCAGCTTTCACTGGGTTGGGGAACATGAAATGCCAAAACTCTGGCCGAAGACTTCAAGGTTAGAAAGAAGTTTAGGAAAATATGTTCTGTGAAGAACTAAACATATTTTCTGCTGTCAGTGGTGCTGGTGTCACACAGACCAGCATTGCTGCAGAGGGTCACCAACTTCACCCAGAGAAGGGTTTCCTCTCTGAAGGGACCTCACATGGGTGCAGTGCTGAGCAGGGACCCAGCTCCCTCTGGCCAAAGGGGCTGGGTGTTCTCTGTCTTTACAATGTACTTTCATAAAAGCAACTGAAACCCTCTCTTCCCTTTGCCTCACACTATGGGCTTCCCCTGGGGTACATGGGGCTAAGTTTGCTCTTTCTGGGACTGACAGCAATTGCAGGGAATGTGCCCAAACTCCCAAAGTCCCAGGGAGCAGGGAAGCTGCAGACTTTGTGACCATGTAGTATGGTAAGGCAGTGCCAAGGTGCACAGTGCTGCAAACCTATAGCTGTGTAACAGGTAAATCTGGATTAAAATGGCCTCAAATTGATCAGGTTGTTGCTTTTTAGTTGTTTGGTTTTTTACTCCATGCAATCCACTATTTTATGTCTCTGAGCCCCTCTAACAGTGCAGTACTGTGCTCACACCTGCTTGGAATGGGTGCATCCCTCTGACCATGGATCTTACAGAGGACACCTATGAAGGCAAACTCACAGCAGAAGAAAATCCCACTCCCTGCTGCTCCTCACCAGTGCCCAAGCACACCATGGGGACCTCTCCCAGCTCATTTGTGGCACAGCAAAGAGCCCTCTGCAGCCAGGCACCTGCAGAGAATAATGTGGGTGCTCTTGTCCCAGCAGCTGGTGCCTGACAAAAGCCAAATTCCCCAGGAGAGCAGGCTGTGCTCACATTCAGTCACTAATCCACACTGCGCAGCCCCCTTGGCAGGCAGTGTGGAAAATGCCAGTGCTCACAGATACGGTCTCCAAGGAGGACAGTTTCCATAACCTACAGCAAAGTAGAAGAGCCTGACCCAGAAGCCAGGGTGGCCAGGGGCCAGTGCCCACCTCCCAAGGTGGCAGAGAGCTGTGATACCTGGCAGGCACTTGCCATGCAAGGATTTGATCGCTTACCCTATCTCTGGTTGCTGTTTTCACGGGAGAAAGAGTCCAGCCAACAACAAAAAAAAAGAAAAAATACAAAAGCCAAGAAGAGAGCAGCTTCCAAATTACATTATTTTACTTGGTCATTCAGTTCCTGTCATAGAAAGCAGCTGGTTTTTTCCAGAGAAAAAGATGGTTGTTCACCTCAGTCCCACCCTCAGTCCACCTGTGGGAGCTGAGCAGAAAGAGACACCAGCAGTAGCTGCCAGCACCTCTGGGACTCAAAGCAGCTCAGAGACCACCTCTGCAACCCCAGCAAGGCCTGCAGGGACTGGGGACTGCTGTGCCAACACTGTCTCAAGGACCTGAGCTGGGATGAGCATTGGGATTTCTGCCCCACAGTCACTGGGAGAGCTGCTGGGTTCCTGCTTCAGTGGGCAGGGACCTGGGGGCCTTCTCCTGCCTGACCCCTGGCAGTGGGCTCTGATGCTTCAGCTCCCTCCATGGGAAGGCTGGGAAAACCCTCCCTCAAAGACCTTCAGAGCCATGTAAGGGGAAAAAGAGAGAAAGAGGGCGAGGGGAAAGCAGATCCCCATAGATGAGCCCCTGTGCCCACAGCACATGTACCTTCCCAGCCCCACAAGCATGCCAGCAAACCTTCCCGCTGCCTAATGTATTCCATATGGAGCGTGCACCTCCAAAACATTACTTAAAATGGGAATAAATCCTTCATGAGACCTCTGCATGACAGATACCGCTTGATTGAATTGCAAAGTGGGGAACTTTTATTTTAAGGAAAAGTCTACATTTAACCTATTGTCACTCTGCAGCAGGGGGAAGCAATAAACTGTATATGTCTGCTTTGCAGCCAAGTCCGAAAGGTTTATCCACGAGCCCTTCTTAGCAAATCTCCTCCACAAGTTCTTTTGATACCTTGTGGATTTGCTAAACATTTATAACATGAAAGTGAGAATATTATACACACTGCCCCAGCATAAATCACAGGTCTGATCCTCTGTATACACTAGCAATGGAAACGGGACCTGGAAGGAGTAAGAGGGTTCTAGGCTGCCAGGTGAGTAATTGGAAAGGTTTCCCTCATCCCTCCACCAGCACTAAATGCACACCAAGATATTAAGAGAAGCTGCTTCTCCCCCAGCCCCTCCAGTTTTTCAAGTTTTACACCTGGGGAAAGAAGAATGAACAATCCCCATTAGACATTGGTGAGGTGAGCGTACAGGACATTTAAGAAGTGGAAAAACATCTGTTTAGTCCAGATAGAAACCAGATGGAGGCAGGGGGAGGTGGAGGATGGAGAAACAGTCGAGAGGAAAAACAGAAACACAGTCAGGAAGAAGGCAGCAGGAGGAGAGATGTTTCCAGGAGGAACAAGTATCACCCACTGAGACCTGCACGTCCTTCCTGGGGTGCTGGGCAAAGAGCAGGGCATGGCTCTTGCTCACAGGATGAGGCAAAGCGACTGATTTTGGAAACCCAAATGCTGCCTGGCCACCTGGGACACCACAGGGCCACCAACGCTGGGAACGGCTAAGGAAAAGTCTTGCTGGTGGGAAGAACGGTGGATGTGAGCTTGTTTCCAGCCATCAGAGCCACAGACCTCCCTGGAGGTCTCCAGCTCCCCAGCTCTGACCTCTAAAATGCCCCAGTGGTGCCTGGACCAGAAACACTTCCTACAAGGAACATACAAAATCCTACATTTGCAGTAGAAAGTATTTTTTAAAGGGTCATTTGGCACTGTTTCCCAGTCCTCTCTATCCTGGCATTCACCACAGCAATCAAGCACTTCTCTTCTGCCATAGCACAGTGCACTCTAAGGCTTTCAGAGACATCAGCATGAAGCTTTTACAGGTCTAGCAGGGGCAGTAAATGAAAGTGGTGCCTGGCAGACAGGGTGCAGCAAGCAAAATCCCACAGGGTATGGCACAAGGAGAGGGCACACAGGCACTTGGGGAGCTGGTTGTGGTGCCTGCAGGCAGAGAACAGCAAGTAACTGCAGCAAGAGGGCTGGAAATCCCCCGGAGCTGAACCAGGATCCTGAGACAAACATCATTGCAACACCAGGGACACATTTTCTGTGGGTGCTTTTGCAATGCTGCCAGCCAGGTTGGAAAGACCACTAAAGCAGGACAGCGAGATGCACTGCAAAACTCACCCCCAGTCTAATAAACTGCTTCCTCCTGGTTTTGTGTCTGACTTTAGTCTCAGATTCCACTTTGGCTGGCAGAGTGAATGAAAAAGAAAAGAAGCAATTTTTTTTTAAAACTGTAAAAGACTTCTCCAATAGTATCAAATGCTAGAACTAATGAGCAGTTTCCCCACTATACAATATTTTCCCATGGAAAAAAAAATATTTTCGCAATGAACATTTGTGCAGGAAATGTTTAATTTTGAGGCCATTTTGATCCATTTTTTAAATCCAGGTGAAGTGTCCCATTTCAAGTGAGTGACAAAATTTAAGGTCTTTATGTTGCTGTTCAAAATGTGTCTGTTCCCTATACTACAAGTAGGAAAAGGATCAAAATAACTTCTCCCTTGTCCCCAAACAAAACCCAAGTGTTTGAACATGGTCTTTATGCAATCTGAAAAACATTCGTCACAAGGTGTCTGAAATATTCCCGGTTTGGGAAAATTCTTTCCCTCTCCATTTTAAAGAAATGCATTGCAAACGGACCCAAGCTGCCTCTTAACTTGATTAACACTTTGCATAAACAGAGACCTCAAATGTCCAGAAATCATTTGCAAAGAGGTGAGAGTAGATCAGCCCTTTTCTGACCAGGTCCTGCAGGGAGTAAGTGGGGAATATAGAACTGAATCGGGGCAAAGAAAGGATTGGAGCTTGTAAAAGCCAAATAGAGAGGGAAGGAGATGGGGGGGTTCCCCCCCCCCCCCCCTCCCCCCCCCCCCAAAAAAAAACCCCCACAAAATAGTTTGGGTTAGAAGGGACCTTAAAAGTCTATCTGGTCCAACCCCCCTGCAACAAGTGAGGACATCTTCAACCAGATCAGGTTGCTCGGAGCCCTGTCCAGCCTAACCTCAGATGTTCGCAAGGATGGTGCATCCACCACCTCTCTGTGAAACCTGTGCCAGTGTTACACCACCCTCACTGTAAAAAATCCATGAGCAGACCATGCCCAGGCAGCCCCTGGTGCCCCTGCAGGCGGTCCAGCCAGAGAGCTGGCACTGAGACTGGACTTTGGGACCACGAGCTGGACAAATTAAATCTGAATTCTCCAATTTTCAGTCTCTAACAGGAGTACCCCCTACCCAACCACAGCAGGTCCCTGCTCTTGAGGAGTCCTTCACTGCAGACACTATGCAGCTGTGCATTTGTGCCCTTCTTACCAGGGGCACATCACTATGATCTCATCTCTGCCCTGATGACTATTTCTACAAAATTTTTGGAAACTCAGCTGTCCTGGAACCCCGTACATGTACAAAGCTGTTCTCCTGGCAGCTTCCTCTCCGGCCGGCTCCCAATTTGTCTGCAAACCACAAGTTTAATTGGAGTTGGCAAGTGTTTTGACTTCAAAAACGTCTGTAACACCTGGAAGACAGCACTCAGGTTTAAGGGAGAGGAAATGGGATGACATCCAAGTGCTATTGTCACGCTCTCAGCTGCCTGCACAAGAAGGAATGAGTAGCTGCAGGGTCTGGTGCATGCAGGCGATACCAGGCACGCACACAGCTCTGCCTTCCTCCAGCTTCACACTGCAGCAGGCCTTTGAGGACACGTTAAAGCTAGGTAAAAATCCCTTTTGCAAAAACAAACAAATAAATAAATAAATAGACACACCCTATAACATTTGTGGAAAATTGGTTACAAGAACTAGGAAGAGATGGTGATGTGCCATTCTTAGAGCTCATAAAGCCGACAAATGATCTAGCAGCAAAGGCAGAGGATGTGAAAGACTGCTCTGATGAGGGACATTGTGGAGGGGACTCTCACCATGGGCTCTGTCAGCACCCTTACGAGCTGACATTCAGTCTGGATCAAATACACCACAATGCAAATCTGCACACTCCATTATCCCAAAGACGTGACTTCCAGCTGTCCGGACTCCACTT
>NW_008236442.1:2337486-2346861 GCF_000691975.1 Corvus brachyrhynchos | reverse complement strand
AGACCTAAAAATCTTCAGTGCCTACAGCTTGTGTGACCTGTTGCAGGAAGAGAAGGAACAGAGATAGTTCCCATTGGAGCTGCCCTGGGGTGCTGGTGAACCTGTGAGTGTAGAGTGGGACAACCAGAACTACCTTTTATGCAAGAAACAGTTATGGACAAGTCTTGCTGAATCTTTCAAAGACTGGGTTAGGAGGAGAGATTTATTGCCAGTGACTTTACCTTAATGAAGGGTGGAGAAGATTTCTCCTCACTGTGGGTTCTTGCAATTTCAACCAGTAATGCCTTGCTATTTACTGTGGCCTTTCTCTAAAATTAGGAGAATTTTGAGAATTTTTCTAAAATAAGGAGCTGAAAACCCCTTCCTCTCCCACAGCTTTAAGGGTGAGAAATATTAACCCTTAGAAGAGATTTAAAACAGGATTAAACTGCTATGACACAGAAAAATCCTGCAGTGACACCTTGTTTCAGCATATGATATAAACCTGAGAAAAGCATAACATCCATTTGTCAGCCTCTCCCACCAAGTTTCACCTTTTATTTTCATATACTACATTGTTGAAAGCCCCACTTGTTTTTTGGGGGCTTTTTCAGAAGGTCAATTTATCTTAATTAATATCTAGATAGAGAGTAAACAAAATTTCAAAGGGGTCAGTTGGCCATTTCTGCAAGTCTTTCATTTAAACCATTTATCAAACCTTTCATAACAGCCACTAACATATGAGAAATGTTAAGAGAATGAATTTTTAAAAAATAAGTAAATGTTTTGCAAGGTGCTCCAGCCATAGCCCCAGAGATCAGTGTGACTTTTGTAACAGATTTCCTTCTCTCTCAGGGAACTTTTGCATCTTTACTGCAAAAGGACACAGGGGGCTACGGACACATTCCTGTTTAAAAGCAAGCATGCAATTAGAAATCAAGCAGCTGTTTTATTTTCACCCATGCCTGCACATGCTGCATCCTGTCTTTTATTTTCTTGTAACATACAGATGCTTTTCTAGCTCTTCAGTATCATGTTCAGTGACTTCCTTAAATGTGGGCAAATTCTTCTGAGCCAGATTTTGGAAAAAATCCCATCTGGAAAATTTGAGTGATGATTAAGGTTGTGACACTGGCACAGTTGCCACGTGAAGGGATAGACAGTTTTGTTCATAAAAAAAAAAAGTCAAGAACTTCTGCAAGCAAGAGCAAGTATAACAAAAGCATGCACTGAGTTGTCTCCCGTGAACAGCACAGATCAAATGAGCCAATGCAACTGCTTCTGCTTTGCCTAAATAAATGCCTGGATCAGTCATCAAAGTAGAATTGTTTTCCACAGCAACCCAGATAGCCTTTGTGCCGGCCCCAGCAGTGATGTAATGGGAAAAACTCACAGGCATTCTGTCAGAGCCATGCAGATTGCTCAAATGCTGTTTCCCAAGGCTGCAGCCTCGCAGGTGCGCACTCAGCAGCCACCGACACTCGCTGTGATTAATGGCTTTTTCCAACGGTTTGCCTTACATTAATACAGAGAGCCAACTTTTATCAAATTATGGATGATCTATGGGAGGACTCCAGTCGCCTGGAGGCTGCCACATGTGAGGAAGCTGTCCCAGTCTATGCAATCTGGGTATCTCGGAGGTAAGCCAGGCTAAGTTGGGCATTACCTACAAGCACTGTGGCACACACACACCTCCTGTCTCTGCTGCACTCTGCCAGAGGAAGACATTTAAGAGAACTAATGCCCAAGCCTCAACAGCCTCAGGCAAAGAGCCAAGGGCAACCATCAATCCTGATGGAACCAATCGGAAAATGCTCCTAGCACAGGAAGCAACAAGCCCTCCTGACCACATCCGAGTCTGAACTCCGTACAGAACCAGAGAAGGCATCTGAAGTTCCGAGGAAACACCTCACACAGAGGCACCACTTCAATGTAGGAGCTCAGAGCCACTCAGCAATTATTAGTCAAACTGGAGGTAAACAACCCAAAACCAGATAGCACTTGATAAAAGAGCATTTAACAAGAGAAGCGAATCTCATTCACTTATCCCTCATGTTGTAGCTTGGGATCCTGACAGATATTCCAAGTGTCATAAGGCTCCACCATGCACTCAAAAATATCCAGCACACCCTAGGCACATTCCCTTCTCCCCAGAAAAGGACAACTCCTAGGGCCAGAAACAAGGAGTGACCTGAAGCATAGCTCTGCTATTTCTGGCATAATAGCCAGCAAGTCCATCATATAAAAAAAAAAACCAACAATAACCAAAACAAAACAGAAACCAAACCAAAAAGAAAAGCACCTGCCACTTCACCCTTAAGGCTCCCTTGAAGGATAAAGGCTTGGGGCAGTGCAGGTGGTCCCTGGGGGGTGAGACAGCCTGTTGATAGCCCACAGGTGTAGCCCATCCAGGGACCCAAGCACAGACACCCTGCACCCCATAAATGTTGGAGAGAGGAGAGTTCACCTCTGCTGTGGACAGCTGTGGTTCAGGGGGAAGGTTTGTGTAGCTAAGGGCTTGCGCAACATCAGGTGGTAGGGAAGGAGTTCAGCTCCCCTTCCTCCTCTCAGCAAGCCTGGGCACAGGGCATGTGGCTCTTTACTGCATTGCTTCCAGCTGGAGTCAGTGACTGCAAAAACCTCATCACAAGGGGGGTAAGTGGAAGGTAAGAGTAGCATTTTTTGTTTTCTTCTTCCAGTTTTCCTGTTTGGGGGTTCTGTTGGATGTTGCTTGTTCCCTAAGTTGTCCTCAGGAAGAGCTCTCTCTCTGTGCCCTAGGAGTAGAGGATGCTACCATAGCTATGTGAGGAGCAGAGGGGATTGGTTGGTCTGCCTTTACCTTCAAGGTGTCTGATTATGGATTCTCCAAAAGAAAATATTGTCCAGGGTAACCAGAATGGAGAGGCTCTGGCCAAATGGGATGAAAGGGAGTAATGTAAACCTCTTGGAGAAAAATATGAAAGCTAAAGAACAAAAAGAAATCCTAGCTGAATTTAGCTCCTGTCTGGAGCAGCATGTGTGAGGCTAAAATCTCTATGTAGTTTCTTCTAATCTAAGAGACAAATTACATCATGGTGGAGTGTTCTGGTTTTGTGGGGTTTTTTTCTCTTTTTTAAATTTGGGTGGCAGGGGGCATAAGGCAACTTGTGCCTCTTCAAACAGTCCTGCCTCAGATCACAAGCTGGTAAGGGATTCAATCTCATTATTTCTGTGTGAGCTCTACACTGCAGTGTGCCTTTCTGTAGAGCTGATGGCAACAGCATCCTTAAGGCAAAAGGAATGCAATCCTCCTGGGATACAATGGAAACAGTTGTTCTGCATCCCTGGAACTTCCTGTGGTCGTTCACATCTTGTGGGAGGTGAAGGCGTGTTCTGAGAAATGGGTGTTGCTGAAGACACTGAGCTTATGTACAAATTCCAAACACCCGTCACTGAATCCGTGGACAAGGTTGTCCAGCTACTGCAACGATGGCGTGGTGATGCCAGAGACTCATTCATGTGCCATGGCAGGCTCTGAGAGAAGTTTGAGACATTTTCCATCTACTTGCTTCCCCTGTTTCTAATTAGTTATGGCATTGGCATAAACTGGGATCTGTGTCTATTAAGCCCTCATCTGCTCTTCCTTATTCCCACATGAAATCATAATCCTTCATGCCATCTCAACTGTGCATTATGGGAGTGATTTAGGGTGCCTCGAATTGGAGGATAACACCTCAGGTACTGAACAAGTAGAAGAACTGTGGAGGAAAACAAGTCTTGTGTTACACACTGCTGCTAAGAGCACATGTGTTGGCACAGGGAGACCAATAGAGGAGCAGAGGGGAGGCTGATGTATCCACAGAAGAATTTGAAGAACAATCATGAGATTTTACACATGGCAGATGTCTAAGATATTTTGAGAGATTCTTCTCAGAGCCTCTAAGCCACAGCAGGGCTCTGCCACATATTTTGTTCTTCATATAATGATGCTGTGCCATTTGTATTGCAGGATTGATGCACTCCTGGGTGGTACCAGCAGGATAAGAAGTGTGGTTAAGAGTTGGCTTCAAGGGCCAAACAGAAATATCAGCCTGCAGCTCAATCCCTAGCCAAGAATGAGGCACTCAAGCAAGGAAACAGATTTCTTTCCTAAACAAGGGATCAAAGTATGATGAAGCAGTGGACAAATCTTAATATCTTCCAGCCAGATGAAGCAACAAGAGACAGTTTGGTAGTAACAGCCCATGGTAATCACAGAGGCAGTAACTGAGTCCCAATAAAAGTTGTCACAAGGTATCTTGCCCCACTTCCAGCATGGATAAAGATCAAGGACAACAGTTGGGAAAAACTAGCTCTGACCTGTAAGGCAGGGCTTGCTTGCCAGATGCTTCCGAAGTCTGGCTGCTGTGGTCACTCTGCAATCATCTTCCTTTAATTGTTATATGGGATCTGGACCTCTGAGGACAGCCCTAACTTGTGCAACCCTCAGCTAAACTTGCCTTGAAAACCCTGCCAGGCAGAGACCACCCCTGCTGATGGTGCCCTTCATCTGCAGAATAAAGACTGGACAGTGAGCTATTAAATAAATATTCAGCTTCGCAGTTTTTTTCAGAGGGCACCCTGCATTTGTTCCATGTGGACTTTTCCTTATCTGAGCCCACAGAGAGGTGGGGGTTGTTTTGGGGCAGGATGAGTTACCTTTGTTTGCCATGGAAGTCAACAGCCATCAGCAAGGAAATACAAACTTTACTCTGGAAACAATTTAGAGCTCATTACTTTTATTAGGCAAGCTGGTGGCTCATTTTCCCACTTACATTGAGGCAAGAGCTTACAGCAAAATAAAGCATCTACTGTTTTTCAGCTGCACATGGAGTCTCTAGACCTTTCTAGAGACTTGTCCAGAGTGAAGAAATAGTCTTGATTTAAAGCATCCCTATCTGAAAGAGAAGTTAAACTCCTCCTCCAATATTTCTAATTTTTTTTTTCCATTATTCTCTGGGCAGGGGCAGGTGACTCCAATTTGATCTGCAGCTGGATTCCAGCTTCCTTGCTCCACTTGCATCATTTCATCTAACACATTCCTCTGGGGCTGCAAGAATGTCACTCTTCCATCTCAGCCTAGAGGTGAGGGCAACGAGAGGAGGTTACACCATGTAATTATGGTTATTATGCCAGTTAATAGAACTCCTCATGGCGTAAACACTGTTAGCACTAGTCACTGCTGGGAATAGCTGTGTCTCTAGCTCTGCTCCTGCTGTTGGAGGCTTGGCACAGATCTGAGTCCAAGTCCAGATCTGAAGAGCAAAGCCCAAAGCCTGCCAGCTCGCACATGGGGCCAAATCTCTCCCTGGGCTTGGGCAAACTCCTGGATTTTGGAGTTCAAGAATGGTTAGTGCAATGTTATGCTGAAATGTGTCATCCAAGCAGACAGTGTTCAGGCTTCAGGTCTACCAGCTTTCTTCCTGCTCTTGGAGTCAATCCCTTGCCTTGTAACAAAAAAAAAAAAAAAAAAAAAAGCTTTTAAGCAAATGAGTGTAATCTCCAGGTTTGAGTATGACAGGTTTACACTCAAACTTTCACTCTTATCATGTATTTTGCCCATCCAATTGGCAGGCAACATTCTAGTGTTAACAGTCCATTTCTTTCTCCCTTCTGTCTTGACAAGAAACTGCTGTCATGCTATTTTGATAGTCTGCTTTTAGAAAGATGAGACAAATACACACACATTTATACAACAGTTCAAAAATAAATCTTTCAGGATGGGGAAAAAAAAAAGAATCAGAGGTGGCAAAGTTGTGACAGAACTTGGATTTAATTAATTGGATCTAGTTATTTGCACCATTTTTTGCTAACTGCCTGTGCTATCCTGGGCTGAGAGAACAATTTAACCCATTGCCTGTGAAAAATGAAATGACAGCAGCTACTCAAGTGAACTTTCACATTAACAAAGCGTGCTCTGGTCTTGATCAAAGACTGTATTCCTGGAGGACCAGAGTTCAAGCACCAGCCTCTAACTTCAAGAGAAGAAAAGGTTTATGTGTCATTGCAAGGTAAACTTTCATGTCAGCACTGTTAGTGACCCTACACTGAAGCTTGATTTTGATCATCTCTTTCTTTAAGTCTCACTATCATTTGCTGCCTCCTGCTAAGCTGAATTGGCTTCACCCGTTTAAGCAGTGAGAAGTAATGTTATCACAAGTCATTGCTTCTAGGCACTTATGGATCACGTCATGCATCTTGCAGGTTGTACCAACAGAACAAGCTCTGAGGAGCAAGGTTGAGATCCAAGAGAGACAAGAGACCAGTTTTGGGTGGCAACAAGCCATAAAATTGTCCTTGTGGATCTGGTGTAACCAGAACATATAATAAACCTCTGGAATGCTGATGCTGTGGTTGATCTGGTCATACCAGAGAAACCATCTCTAGCAACCTGGATGGCAGGAGCCAAATCATGAGCAGCTAACACCAAAGGCCATTGCTAGACATGTATTAATGTGACTGTTGCTGTGCTGAATAATCACTGTGACTTTGTACACTGTCCACAAAACACCTGCTGAAAACTTCTTAAGTATTTAGCACCATGATAATATTTGTTGACACCCCAATGCACCAGCTTGACAATACAAGGGATTGTAGCCATGGCATCAGTCATTTACACCCATTCGTGTTGGGTGTAAAGCCACCATGAAAGTTATTAGAAGAAGACAAATGTTGTTACAGAGGAATTTGTAGCCCTATAGATAGAAGTGAATGGAGAAGAGAATGAAAAATGTCAAATGCAAGGATAGCCAACATGACCAAAGGTCCATCCTTTTCTTTTTCACTGCCTCCAACTTTCAGCCTGCCCCAGAAGAAGTCAAATGCATCCTTCCCAAAGCCTGACAGCATTGCCATTGTCTTCCATCCAGTGTGACACCTCTGGGGTGCTCTGCAGACCACCAGGGCTCCTCCTTAATGCTGCATCTTGCTCTGAAAGTCAAGGCACCTGTGAAAAGCGACTGTAGATCCTGGGTGGTTAGTAGACACAAACTTAGTTCATGTTGAAGATGAAGGGTGCCCCGAGCCCAGGGCTCGTGTGAGTTCTTGGCTGTGCCCCAGGAGCGTGGGGTTGCCTAAGGTGAGTCATCTGGGGCTGCTTCCCCAGCTGTAAAGCAGGATAATACTTCTGTTCTCACCTCAGTTCGTTTTCTCTGTTTAGATTTCAAGCTCCTCAGGGCTGTGTCTGATACATGTATGTACAGTTCCTAGCTTAACAGAGTCGTGATCCAAACTGAAGCCTCCAGGCACTCCTGGATATTATATCATTGCTAATTTCACAAGAGGTTGCAATCAAATTCCTGTATAGGGGAAAAAAACTTAAAAATCCCAGAAAGGAATAAAGAAAGCTATTAAAAAATGAGGAACATTTTTGCTGAAGTGGAAATAATGGTACTTTGTCCCAAAATGTATAAAATATGTATTGCAATTAAATTCTCTATTGGTGAATTGCTCTACAATTAAAAAACACAGAAGCTTGAGTGAGGCAATTAGAATAATAGTAGAGTGTTAATTATAGCTTGATGGATTCTGCATGCTGTCAGCAATTACCTTCCAAGTGTGCACTTCTGAACCAACTCCAAATCCACAAAAAGACACCGGCAGAATTAGAAGTATCTTCCGTGTTGGCATGCCTTTGCCATTTTAAAATTTGTTTTCATAAATACTTCTGTAAGCTATTTAATTAGATTTAATGAGGTTTGAGGAAGAAACATCCTCCATGCTGCATACAGGCTCCATCACAGGCATTGACTCAGGGATGAGGGAGAGCACAATTCCTACCAGCTGCTCTTATTTTCCGTGCAAGGGTATCTTGTGCACATCTGAGATGATTGGACCCAGGTTCCAGCAGAATTGCTTCTAGCTTTCTGTTTTATAAAGGTTATCTAAAACTCTCTCTCTCCATGGGAAACCCCATACCTACCCTCTTGCTCTTAAAAAATATTAACATGAACTGTTAAGGTTAATTGAAAGGCCTGGTTGTCAAATCTGAAAACACTGTAAAAGAAGCAAAAGGTCTTTTTATTTCTATGATTCCTTCCCCCACTGAGAAGAAGAAATCCTCTCCATAAAAGTGCTTTTGGGTCCAGCAGAAGACTTGACTGCTGTCTGCGTCAGGCAGCTGGCTGTGTAAGCTAGAAAATCCCTGTGCATTGTCTCAGATGAAATTCAAGGTTCCATTGACCAATTTGTACGAAATCTAAAAGACAAGAATAGGCACGGGGTGAGAATGTCCTCATCTAGAGTGATAGCTTCCCAAAAACGTGTCTCTTCTCACATCTTCCCTATCATCATCAAGGTAGCATTTCATCACCACAATCACTGATGCTGATGGTCAAGAAAGACCTTGCAAGATTTTTGCCCAGTTTTAGGACTACGGGCAGGAATACTGAAGCCCAGGCTTTGAAAGCCAAATTGCTCATCACTCTAAAGGCTGGCTTGTCGCCTGCATTCCTCTTCTGTCAGTTGCTGATAATGCTCCAGCGTGCTGCTTTTTCTTGCTGCTGGCTCTTACACATGGGCATGGAGAACAGATGTGCCTTCATCCTCCTCATGAGACTTGTGAGGCTGCCCAAACTCCACATTCTGCATGGGGAAGAGACACTGAGGCTTTGGCATGGGACTCTGACAACCTGTGGGCCAAATGGAGTTTCTTTGGTTGGGCTTATCAGCAAATTCAACATCACACCCGATTTTTTTGTTCAGCTGAATCAATCTATTCTCTAGGTGACACCAATCCATCTTTGATGACTTTCAGGAATTTGTACATCTTGGGTCCCACTCTGAGCAGCCTGAAATGCCACTGCCCTTGTGCAGGCTGTTTTATGGCAAGAGATACATATGATGAACAGCATGATTGAAGCATCCTGCAGTGCAGTGCCCTGTTCTGTTACAGGACGGAAATACGGCTCTGTCCCTGCGCTGAGGAGGAATCTGCAGAAGAAGGTTGCAAATTTAATCGAAGGTAGTGGAAGCAGGATTGGGCTGTGATATGTGTTTTTTTGGTAAAACCACCCCCCCGCCTGCCGTGGGTGAACACTCCGTGAGCTTCCTCCCCTAAATGTTGTGTTGGGCCACATCCAAACTTGACCAAAGCCAGTTGGATGCTCTCCACTGAGCTCGGGAGCAGCCTCTGGATCGAGTCCTCAGAGCGCATCGCTGCTCTAAAATGAGTTGTGCCCGTAATGCTCTTGGTGCAGCTCCCTGGTGAGTCACGCTTCGACCCGCTTTGGGCTGCCTGCTCCTCTACCTCTGCCGTGTGCTGGGCTTCCACGCCTAAGGGTACATTTGGGAAGTGCAGCCTCTGCTTAGGTGTGGTCTGGAACACGCGTGAATACCTGATCCGCTCCTGCCACGGGGTCGTGGCGGGGCCACGGGGTG
>NW_008236442.1:2315873-2336304 GCF_000691975.1 Corvus brachyrhynchos | reverse complement strand
CCCCCGGGTCTCCGGGAGAAAGGGGAGCCGGGAGCGGGTTTGGCCTCTCAGCGATGGGATCTGCTGGAGATAACGGCTAGCCTGGGCTTCCGAATCCTTATTAGGACATTGTCCACCCATCCATCTATCTGTCCATCCATCCGCGCCGTCCCGGGGCGGCGGAGCGGGGCGCGCCCGGGTGCCCGAACCCCAGCGCCGCGGCCGCGCCCGCCCTTCTGGCTTTTAATGCTGCCAACTTTTTAGGCTGTGAAGTTCGAGGGATCGAAAGGGAGTTGAGGGCTTCTGGGGAATTTCAGTAAAATCCAGGTGTTTTCCAGTAAAGCGGCGCGGCTGGCTGCGCTCCCTCAGTACTTGCGTGTCTAGCGAAGTTATAAGGCTGCGGTGTATCGTATGTCCTGGGTGGCAGCTGAGCTTAGAGCCCGGCACCTGGTGGTTGCTGCAGCACCGTGGGATGTTTTTTATCCCTAGAAGGGTGTTTTAAAGTGCTCAGGTTCGTGTCCAGGCACAGGACGGTGTCACTGCCATTTCCCGGGCAGGGCAGCGGGTCTGCTCTGGTTGTGTGACCGCTGCTCTGGGCTGGTCAAAGCTGGAATTAAACGTCAGACACTTGAAGCTTAGGAGATCTGGGGGGAAAAGTGTGCTCAGCATTGACAGTCCAGGAGCACTGAGAGTATGTGTGTGCGATCACAAACTTGTAAAAATAAGTGCCCTCAACTATTAATTAACTTGAGGAAATCAGGATCCAGAAGGGAAGAGTTGGGAAACAGCGCTTCTGTTCGGGGCCTCTCTGCTGTTCGAATAGATTTATATATTACTGAATCTCTAAAACGCCTGGTTGTAATAGATACTCCTCAGCTCTGCCAGCAGAGAGGATGGACACTGAAATGTTGCTGGAGATCATCCAGCTCCTTATTAAGAAGAATTATTAGAGGTTTGTCAGGTTCTCCTGGTGGTATTTGCTTTTGGCTGCAGAAATGCCTTGTTTTATGTGAAATTATCATGTGTCATATTGAGAGGAACGTGTCCCCTCTGCATTAAAGCCCTGACTCATCCCATTCACCTGTTGCTGAGTTGCTCTGAAGGATCCTTCCATCACCTTTCAGAGCAAGCTTGTAATAATTCCAGCATTCCCATGCACCTCTTAAAATAGGACAGCGTATCTTTGTTCGGGCAAGGAAGTGCGTTAATAGCCCAGACAGAACAAATTTATTGTTGTGTGGTCTTTTCCGGAGTGCTAATACCCGGGAGTGTCTTTTTCAAATGGAGCAGGTTTTGGGGTGTCTTGTGTTGAGTTTAAATTTTATTGGTGAAGTAACAGCACGTGTAAATCTTCTGCTGTGGACTGATCTTTTAGACACTTAGAATACAGTTTGTAATTTTGTGTTACAAACTAACCAAAGAATTGGTTTAAATGGTGGCTTTTGTATCTGAAAATGCAACATTAAGGCTTTTTCCTTTCTCCACAGCTACTATAAAAAGAAGACGCTGAAGCTATTGCAAATATTTTGTTTTTAAAGTAATACTGTTTCTAATTACCAAATAGTGATTAAAGTTACCTAGTTCAGTTTGTGAACACAGGGATGAAGCATGTTTTTCAGGCTTGGTGGGATCATAAGTGTTCATTTTTTGTGCAGAGAGTTGATAACACACTTTTTTAGTGGTTTAATGTCCTCTTTAAAAGCACCATGTGCTAGAGAAAACTTACGTCTGTGCAAGTATCTCTGATGCTTCTTGGATTTTTTTTTTTTTTTGATTTTTTTTAACGTGCCCTCTTAAAGAAAAAGAAGGTAAACGTGAAGGTCTGCAGTGGTCCGTGGCAGATGCGGGAGTGTTGCCCAGGGGGTGCGGGTTCTCCAGCCGTAAACTGGGGAGAGACAGGCGATGCTGGAGCTGTGCATCCCTCATCTCCGTCCCTTCTGGGCAGGCTGTGTCCCGCCGGAGGTGTCTGCTCCCCGGGGTGATAAGCTTGGGCATGTTCGATCGCTAGTAGGAGACGAGATAAATCCAGTTTCCAGTGACTCTGGTGGCAGTGCTTTAACTTCATTAAGGCGCTATTGAACAATCCCTCCTTAGCAGTTTATCTTTATTCCTAACGAGAGCCACAATGCTGAGGCAGTGCTTGGAATCGGTTTTCAGTGTGTTGGAGATAAAGCTTTTGTTTGTCGGGTTGGAAATGCGGCTCGGCAGCCGGGGAGGGTTCTGGAACAGACTTAATCACGCCGCGTATTTTGTCAACAGGACTATCAGTACCGAGGAAAAGCACTGGGGCTTTTTGAAACTATTGTTATTTCTCTGCTGGCAGCAGAGCTCGAAGTTGTAATTTTTCTCCCAAGCTTTCAGAGGGAATAGCTGATACGCAGAGGGGCTGGAGTCACTCACATTTGATGTAGCGTGGCATGGATGTTTTTTGGGTTTTTTTGGTTTTGTTTTGTTTTTCTTAAAAGCAACAGGCAGTTCAGCACTGTGTAGCAGTTATATAAGTGTTCTTGACTTGCTGCACAGGGCACGTTGTAACACTGCCACGACCCATCCTGTCCTTGCACCAGCACCCACCTGCAGCTGGGAAGGGTTCCTGCTCCGTGGGGGCAGCCGGGAGAATCAAACTCTGCTGGGCAGCTGATGTGCACAGAGCTCCTTTGCAGTCCCTCCCCTTGAAGCTGTTGGAGGTGTTTCGTGTGTTGTGGTGTTTAAGTCTGAAGTTTGTTTTTACAATAGAGAGTTAAGTGTGGCATAAAGTTTAGGGCTAAGCTGAAGTACAGAATGCTTTGTGCCCCAAAAAAGCCAGGGCTCCAGCATTGTTGGTGATGTGGCGCATCCTCTGCTTTTTTCTCGTCATGAATCTTGGTTTTTGAGGAGTAACAGAAGAGAGATTTCCTTTAGGTATCATGTATGATTAAGGGTTTTTTTCCTTTCCTATTTAGTGATAAAGCAATAGTATTTTAGGTACAGATTTTTGGTGAGAAGATTTAGGGGGCCGTGTGGCTGTGGTTGGATAGCTAATTCATTGCTAACATGGTCTGCAGGAAAGAAAGTTTTAATTTTAAACAGCTGTATTGTGCGTATTTAACCCAAATGACTAGGGGATGTTTGGGGCATACTGACCATCCATGCATGGACCCTTCTGCCTCTGGGTCAGTGTGCACGTGCCTGGCACGTCTGGGAAAAGGCAGCGTCCTCAAGTATCCAGGAGAGCTAGGCTAAGAGCTGCTCTCTCTTTCTCAGGAAGGCTCCAGGGTTTGGCTATATGGATAAGTTGCCCCGAGGCACCAGCTGCGTGCGGGTTGGCTCTTTGCATGGTGCTGCTGCTCTCTGGAGAGATCAGGGCAGTGTCTGAATGCTTTTAAAAGTCCTGTGGGTGCCTGTCAGTGGTTTCAGGGCCTGGAAGTGCATTTGAACTAGAAGTCAGGAGCAGTCTCTTGCTGTGCTCAAGTGTGTACATACAAAGAGATTTTGTCCAAAGCAATGAAGCTGAATGTTCAAAATTACCTATAAACTTAAATTGCATGCTAAACTGGGGTTTTCGTGTATCAGGTCTTGTTGCTTTGCTTTCACGTGTGAGGGTAGCTTCTTTGCTTGCTTGGTAAGGGGCTGTGCTGATGCTGGTTGCATGGGATCCTTTGGGAGAAGGGCATTACTTGTTCTTGGGCTCTGGAGTAAGTCTGCTCCTGCAGATGCTGGAAGAGGAGGTGGTGTGGGGGACTCTCCTGCTGACAGTGCTGGGAGGGGGGAGTGCTGCTGGCACCACCTCTCCTGCATGTCCTGCTTCCAGGCCTGCTGAAATAATGGAACAAAGATTAAGTAATGGTCACCCTGGGCTCCTGGCCCCGCGCAGCTGCGGAGCTCTCAGCGTGTGCCGGCTGCCCGGGGATGGGCTGCCGCGCTTGGAAGGATGGCTCGGCAAAGGGATGTGGATCGGTGCAGGTGGCTGGTCCCTCTCCCTCCTCCTGGGGCAACAGTGGAAATCCAATCCTGCGAAGCCAGTGGTTCCCTGCTGGGTGGTGCTCCAAGGAGGTTTTCCTGCTCAGGTGGGACAGTGCTGGGAGCTGGTGGTGCTTGTGAAAGAACTCCTGCATGGCTTGCAGTGACACATAGATCTGGTGCTTCCCGGAGCATTGTCCTTGCCAGTGGCCCTGCTCCGGATAGTGCCCAGCCTCAGGGCTGCAGGATGGCTCTGGACCCTGCGGGATTGCATTTCCTGCGCTGGAGCTTGGCCCCGGTGGGTAACAGCAGAGCCCCTCCTTGCAAAGCAGTGCCTCTCCGGGCCTGCTGCTTAAGCACAAATAAATACATGTGCTTGCAAGTAAATCCACCCTTCCTGTGTGAACATGTGTCGGTGGATTTGCTGACCACCCTCAGCATGCCGCAGTATTTATTTATCAGCTCCTACAGGAGGGCAGCAGTTAACAGCGAACCTTCTGCATCTTGCATCTGCTGTCTGAGCTTCTCATCTCCACCCCTCACTGAGCCACAGCCGGGGCAGAAATTGGCTCATCAGACTAGGATTAAAAGTAAATACCTGATTGATAACAAAGGATAAAATACCCCCACTTAAGCCCTTCTGGCTCTCACAGAAGCCCCTGGCTTCTAGTGAAAGGCTCTAGGACCCCCTCAGTCTCCTCTGCGTATTCCTCTCCCCTTTTGAGAAACTTCATGGCATTTAATCACTTTGAGACTTCTCCTCTCTACAGTGACTGCAATTTGAAACGCAGGGGTCCCATACAAAAGATGCAAGTGCTCAATGGGCTGTGTTAATATTCAGTGCCATTTACAATGGGTGCAGTTTGAAAAGGGGAGAATGGATGGTCTGGGAGCTGGGGGAGGAGGAGCTGCAGAGGGAAAATTCCCAGGGAAGAGGAACCAGCGTCTCAGTAGGCAGTTGAAAAGAAACTAATACACCATCAAGTGTTCTCTAGAAAAATCAACTATTATGTGTTAGGTACAGCTTAATATTTTTTTTTTTCTTTGCTTGTGCAAAGTGCTCTACAGTTTTCTGGATGTAAGGTTTGGGGGTGGCTGAGCTTTGCAGGATTTCCTGCTTGGAATTTAAGGAGCCAATGCGAGGTTGATTGTCTTATCCCTTCACTTGTTGGCATCAAGAAGCTAAAGGTGGTAGACATAACATGTAACACGTCTGGGACCCCAGACACTTCAACAAAGCATTTCAGGTACTTAAATGCTTTCTCCAGCATGGGTGAGATTTCACTTCCCTGCTTAAGCTGCTGCTGGAGTCCTGTCTCTGATGGGGATTTAGGCAGATGTAGAAGTTCTTCGAAATGGGGCTTTATTTGATGTGTGAACCTCACCTGGTGCAGGGAAGTCCGGGAGCACTGGAAGGATGCTCCCAGACTGCAGCTTCAGAAGAGCCTGCTGGAAGGGCTCAAGGTGGTTTCATGTTGAGGCAAATCCCCCAAGAATTGTCCCTGAAATGCCCTCCTGACTCTGCTTCATGAGCCCAGGTGCTCATGAATATACGTGCGTCTCCCAGCAGGGCAGCTGGGAATTGCTGAGTGTCACCCTGGGCATGCCCAAGCACTGCCTGCCTTTGGGTTTGGAGTGCTTTGATCCCTCGAAGAGGGGTTCAGGTTTTGTCTTGAAGTTAGAGTGGCTGCAAATTGGGATGATGGCTCTCATTCCTCGGTAGCCAGCTCTGCTCAGAACTTGTGTATTGTCCCTGATTTGTGTGTTGGCCCTGACTGGTATGTCAGCCGCACCCAGAAACTCTCAATTAGGGCTGCAGGGCTTTTAATTGATCTCATTGGCTGCCCTGCCAGACACCTTGGATTGAGTTAGCTCAGCTCATCAGCTTTTAACACAATCATTTTGTGCTGCTAACCTAATCACCCAGTGTGACTCCCTTGTCTTGCAGTGTGGAGCTGGATGGGATCATGTGGATGAATGCAGCAGAGATAATTTAGACTAATGTTGCTTCTAAGAGCCATCTGTGGAAAATCCAGGCTTCAGGTTGATCAGCTCTGCAGGACCTGGGCTGGGCAGGAATTAGCACCTCTTGCAGGGTGAGGGGAGTGAGTGATTTAACATAGAAGTTAGCTTTGGTGAATAACAATAAATAAAGCACCTGGGCCTGTATTGTGGTTTCATGCAAACCTGCGCACCCCCTGACAGCTCTCTTCTGAGGTCCCTTGCTGGTTTTCAGTGCACGTGAAGAAAGAAGCAGAGTATGAGGCTCCAGGGTGTGCAGGAACTGCAAACCCTGGAAGAATACCTGTTTCCTGGTACATCCAGCTATTAAATGATGTACTACGATATATTGTTTCTTTCCTAGCATGCACAGAGGCCTAAGTCAAGGACCGGGGTGCCGTTGTGCTAATGCACGACATGAAATACCTATTATTATTGTAGCTGAGTCATCCATTAATAGTTAACCAAGTCCTGCACTGCAGCCTAAGTCCTACAACCCCAGCCTCCTCTGGCTTCAGAGCAGGACCACAACATATGTAATATGTTACACTCCCTCATTATGTTTTCAGCACGTTGTCTCTCAGGCCACAACCATATAATTTTGGAGATGCCTAGAAGCAGGGCCTGCTATTTTAGGGACACCTCTCAAGACCTGATGACGTGTCACGTCCAATTCCAGGAGCATGGTTCACTTCCACATGGGTCCATTTGCAGTTTGAGTAAGAATTGAAGGAAGGGTCTCAAACTGCAGCCATCTGTGTAGTTTTTATTAACCATGCTGGATGTGCAAACAGGATGGTTGGTAATGTGCACCTGCCATAGCAGTTTTGTAGCTTCCCACAGTGGCTTTGTGGGGATTTCAGGAGGAAAAGTATAGGAGACATAACAACTGAACAATTTGATGTAGAGCTACAGATTCTTAAAATGTTATACACAAGTTGCATTTAAAAATGCATTAGCTGCCTAAAGCTTTGTTTTGGAGATAAAGATTTTATGTGCAAGGGAATTTGTCTTTTTTTGTCTTTTTTTTCCAGGGTGGGAGGCAGGGTTTGGGTAGTGTCGATATTGCTGCTCATAACAGGGCAGTAACTTCTGTGAATTTTCCTTTGGTGTCTTTTTTGGGCCTGCTGGGCCAGTCTCATTATTTTTTGAAACTGGGAGAGGTGCAGTCTTAAATGTAATTCTTGTAAATCCTACTCAACTATACTCAGTTGCATATTGCAAACATTTCCCCTTTGAAGGTGCCTGTTTTTTAGATGAATCCTTTCAGATTAGAGAACACACCCTCTTGAGTTCAGTGGAAATTTGGCTGTGAAATCTTGAACTGAAATGCTTTTTCCTAGACCACCTCCTCCAACTTTTAGGTTTTTTTGCTCCCTACAGGAAGGCAGACAAACCCTCAGGTGTAAGGAGGAAATGAGAAATTCAGAATGCCAAGTCTGGGCAGTGCTGTTTCCCACTTGCCCACACACAGGGACAGGGATTCATCCTCACCACTTACATGTTTCTCTGGTTGCCTGAAGCTTGTGATTTTGGGATGGGCACTTGCCAGGATGGAACCCTGTTGTCTTTCAATGCTGTGAATACACCTCTGCTCTGGAGAATTCACCATCAACACCAGCTACTCATGAGCCTCTCTCCAAAATACTGACCTGCAAGGTCCAAATATACTTTGCCTAGCTGGTATTCAGGCTGCTTTATTACTTCACTTTTAGTGTGTTTTAGCCTGCTGCATGCCAATATAAACACAAGTTTTCTATGTTATCTGTCATATAAAAAATACTAAGAAGTGATGGCTGTCCAGCAGGGCAGTGCATGCAGCATGTGTGGCAGTGTTTGGCTGAGCCCTGGTGCAGATAGGTGCTGGGGTTGAACTGGTGGAAGATATTCAGTTGGAGGTGACAGGTTTGCTGGACACTGATTTGTAGTAGTTGCATTTATAACTGCGGTGCTGGTGGTGTCCTGTGTGCGTAGGTGCTCCGCTGGGGCTCACTGTGGGTGATGTCTGTGTAGGAGTGGGGTGGTGGGAGACTTTGTGGGTGGGGGAGCTGCTGGTCTATGTGTTGTGTCCTGGGTAATAAAACAGTGATCGTAGGAAACGGCCTGGCTGGAGGCCCTGTGAAAAATTGCCCCCTAAATGTGTTCCAGTTGTCCAAACACTGGTGCCTCTCCTCGCTGCGCTGTGTGCACGGGGGGAGCCTGGAGCTCACTCTGCCGTCGCTGCTGCCTGGGGAGCAGCCCCAGGCACCTTTTGCTTGCTTTTTGCTGTGGCTCTGCCATTCACCTGGGTTCCAGAGCTGTGGAAAAGCACTAGAAACAGTCCTTTAGCACAGGTTTAGAAAATGTCCTCTAGCAGTCTGCACAGGATGAGCTCTTCTGCAGCAGCCCAGTCCATGAGCAGGCAGCCCAAACTTGGCTGTTTCCCAGCACAAAGGGGTTGCTTTGAGTTGGAGCTGAAAGGTGCATGGAGCCATGGGATTTCCTCCTCTCTCGTGAGACTTTGCAGCCCCAGGGAAATGTGAGGATGGAGGGGTATGACAGGGGTGTGTCCATGGCCTGTGTCAGCAATGACCTCTCTCATTTGCAAAGGGTGAGGAGGTATATCTTGATCCTGGATGTTCCTGATCCTGTTCCCCTTCTCTCATGCCCAGTTACTTCATCACTCACCCACCTGTGTGGTGATGGCAAAGGCATGGGCAGAAATGCCAGGTGCTGCTGACACAGGGCATCTGGCTCGTGCTGGAGGTTTTGCTGCCTGTGGTCTGGCCTTGCTGGGAGCCAGGAGAGCATCCCGTGCACTGTTTGTCCATGTAACTCACTGTAAACCTTTGTCTCCTTCTGAACCGGGGCAGAGTCATATCCACACTTGTATTTCATTTGTTTTGGTAATATGGGGAGACTTCTCCTGTTTTAGGAGATTTAAACAAACCATGTGATGTTTTATTTTGAAAGGTGTCATAATAGTTTGTGCTTTTTCTCTGCTAAATGTACTTTTGTGCTGTTCCTGTCTGTTAGTCTATAAACAAGTCTGTTCATTCTTCTTCCTCCTTAAACAAGTCATCTAAGTCTGAGTTTCTGGCTTTTGAACACCTTTGGATTCTTTTGGAGTACAGCATGCATTTTGCTTATAAATCAGTAAATAAAGGATAGTGTGTATTTTTAGACTTCTCTGATTTGGAAAGATTTGTGAGAGTCGTGCCATCTTTATTGTTTCACATGGTTGTAAACTTCTTGTATATCTCCTCTCCCACTTTCCAGCCTTTGTTATTGAGGTGGTGACCATCCAAAAGCTGTTGAGGTTGATTAAATTAAGGGGTTGAATGACAGTTCATAAGAGTGGATAAATAAACTTTTCCTGTTACAGTAAGTTAGAAAATAATACTAAAATGGGTACCTAGGTAGACTCTGCCTTTGCTATGTGAGTGGGCAAGAAGTTTTCTGGTTTGGGAGGAGGTCTGCAGAGCTGAGGCTTCACCCCTGATCTCTGAGCACTTTTTCCAGAGTCGTGTCACTTGTTTTGCCTGCTGGACGAGGAGCTGGCAGCCTGTCCCTCCAGCCCACAGGCATGCAGCGGGACTCCTTCAGCTCCTGCAGTTTCAGTAAAAGCATCTATTTATCTCCATGAGGCTGAGTCCAGCTCCCCAGTGAAGTTGCTTGGCTTCTGACTCCTTGGTGAGCTGAAGCTCTTCCAGGAGCTCTGGTTTCATCCTTGCTGACCTTACCAGCAGAGACATGTACTGGTCTTTGAGTTAATCTCCTCAGACAGAAACTTGTACAGACCTAACAGGATGTGTTTGGCTTACACTGTCTCCTTAAAACAACAGCTGGATTTGCTCCTCCCTGGTGCAATAATCTCTCTGAGGCAGGTACTGCTGTTTGCCCAGGTTTCCTGAGAAAGGAGGTTGTGCAATGGTCCATGTGTCTGTTCTCTTCTCCCAGAGCTTTTGATGCTGTTGACCAGCTTTACTTTAAGGGGTGAACTCAACTTTGGAATGCCTATCTCTCCCATAGGCAGCAGGCTGAGGAGAGTGGCTGTATCCCCACTGAGGGAAGGGAAGCAGTGTGAGATTTTCCTGTATGAGAAATCAAAGAATCTCTGTGGGAGAGAGCAGTGCTATTTAACCATCCCTGCAGGAGAAGTGGATGACAGAGACCCAGCTGTGAGACAAGGCTGTGCTTACCTCTGTTAGGAGGTTGGTGAAAGAGGTGTTCAGAGTCCTGCTGGAATGGTGCTGGCATTAACCTGATATCCATAGCCAGGAGCAGAGGGTTTGGTGCTGGGTTACCCCTTGCATTGCTCCTGTGAACAGGGGATGCCATGGAGAAAGCACCCAAATCCTGGCCTCTTTGGGGACCAGCATGGCTTTCTGTGTCTAAAGTGATATCACCAGTGCAGTGGAGGAGCATCTCAGCCAAAGCAGCAAGCTCTTGTGACTGCCACGGCCACAGCTAGGGATTGGTTTTGGTGACTTGCTGCTCCTCTTGATGCAGAATTCCCAGGAAGAAGGTGCCTTCATGGCCTGCTGGGCTGTCAGCTGTGGGTGAGAAGGAGTGGCCCTGGGTGTCTGCATCCCCCTGGCAGCACCGGGGCAGGGACTGTTGCCTGGGGCCCCTTCCCTCGCTGGCTGCTCAAGGGATCTGGGATTTACAGCCCCTGCGAGGAGAAGGCAGAGCCATGCAGCCGGGCAGCATCCTCAGGAGATGCCAAATCCCAGCCCAGGCTGTTTACTACAGTTTTTCTCTCACGGTTCCTAGCACTTGTCTCAAGTGTTACCACTTTGTGGTCTGCTTCACAAGAGCCTAGGCTGTCCTTTCAGCTGGCAGGGACACTGGGACTGTGCTGCATCCCTCTGCCTGTCTCCCAGGCTTACTGCAGCTCCCAGGCTCTCCTTTATTCGGACTGCACAAGGTTTTTCCCAGCACATTCCCTGCATGTCCCTGTGCCCAGCCCGTGCTCAGTGATGTTTCCTGTGATGAGCACGGTGTGTGATGAGCACGGTGTGTGATGAGCACGGTGTGCTCAGGCTGGCTGGGCTCTGTGTCCTGCTGTTTACTTTGTTTGCTTCTCTCTCCAGCTGGGAATACTTGAGCCAGCTCAAAGGCAGGGCTTGAAGTGCCCTGTGTGCAAGTCGTAATGCCAGCATGGGGCTTGCTGGGGAACAGGCTGTGCACCACTAAGCCCTTTAGGTTTCTCATAGATGGGGTTTTTTTCAGGTCAAAACAACACAGATCCAGCCTTTTGGGGGAGGAGGAGGTGGCAGCTGAGCACTTCTGGGGCTGTGTGTTAATGTTGCTTTGTTTGCGAGATACATTGTTAAAAGAGCAGGAATTCAGCACAGGCTTACAGGTCTGTGCATTTGGAAACAAAATGGGGAAGTTTCCCTGTCCAACAAGTTCCAGTTGCTTCCTCTGTGGTTTCCTGAGTAGTTCTGACTGCTGGTTATAAAACAGTCTCTTGCCATTGCAGGGTGCATCATTCCCCAGATCTCCCTTTGGACCACCGCCTATCTAGGCTGCTCCATCCCATCCCTGCAGGCTCCCTGGGCTGATGGCAGCTGGTGGCAGGAAAATTTCCAATCCTCTGGGAAGTCAGTTTCCTGAACATGCTGTGTAATAGACAGCAACAGCCCTCGTGAGACTAGGGTGGGATTGGAAGTGAATTGGAAACGTGCATTGAAATAATTTGGGGAGGTTTTGGTCTGTCATAACTGAAAAGCCTTTTGACGGTTTTCCTGCTTTTTAGATTTGAAGTGCAGAATTCCTCTTGACTTGTTTGGGTGGCTTTGGAGCCACCTGACTGTGCCAAATGTGGAAGAGCAGAGCTGGTCCTTCTCTTGGCATTCCCGTGGTGTTGGGAGGGGGTTGCAGGATGCCTGTTTTGGTCTGGGTCCATGGGGGCAAAGGCAGGGGACAAGCCAGGAGGGAGCCCTCCAGCACCACTCACCCTGCCAGGCCTTCAGTTCCTGACTCCTTCACCATCCACTGTGGCCACTTCCACTGGGGGCTTTCAAGCCAGGGCGAACCAACTCTGTGTGTAAGACTTGATGGTGTTTTGGGGCAGTATGTGGCTCTTTGACCCATGCCCAGCCTGCCACGGTGGTTGTTTTCCAGCCTTGCTCTGCAGACCTTGTTGCAGACCACAACACTGGTCTCCCTCAGTTGAAAGCATCCCTCCAGCCTTCATCTCATGGTGTCTATGGGGACTTGTTGGGAAGCAGGGCAGGAATAAATGCCAAGCTGATGCAGGCAGGAGCTGGGCCTTGCTTTGGCAAGACTCCTCAGCCTGAAAATGGCCCTGTAATTAAAGCAGTGAAGGTCTGTCTCACCTAATGTAACCCAATAAACATTAGGCTTTATGGATAAGCTAGAGGTTTAGTTTTCTCAGTTTCATGGAATGCAATGGGTATTTCCAGAGGAAAAGTCAAGTATTGTCCCAGGAGCCATGCAAGCAAACGACCAAGTGGGGCTTGCCCCCTGGTGCTTGTGGATGGGGGGGCATTGGGATGTGGATGGATCCTGTCTGGGAGAAGAGACTCTCTGCCCAGAGCTCTTTCACAGCATGATCATCTCTGTAAAGGCCAAGAAAACTTGATCTGGAAGACTGTTTTATTTATTCATTCCTAACTCCAGCCCTGCTTTGAGGGGAGCACATGGAGGCCATCAGCCTTGCTAGGTACGCAGGCTGTCCTGGCACAGCCACGCTCCCCTCCTGGAAGAAACGGGTTCAGGGTAATATTTGAAATGCAACAGAAAACCCACACTTCCTTCAGCATTTTGACAGTTGCATTTTTCATCTTGGGCAGGGTTTAAAGTTTTCTCCAGCATTCAAGGAAAGTTTTGGTTTCCCTTTGCCCACATGTCAGCATTCCTGAACAAAGCAGCCTCAAGATTTGTGGAGCAAATTCTTGAAATTCTGCAAATGTTTTAAGCCAGAAAATGTTTCCAGAAACTGCCTGACCTAAGAAAGAGTTGGTAGGACTTGGGCATGGCTTAGGAAAAACGAATAAGGCATTTTTATCCCTCTTTAAATTAACATAATTCTGACCAAAACCACCATTCCCAGTCTTGAGAGCTGCTGTGCTCTGCCACCTTGTTGTTCTTAAATTACAGCTGTGCTTATTTGAATAAACCAGATAAAAAAGATACAGATTTTAAAACTGAGGCTTCCCCTGTTCTTGCACTGACTTCCCCAGTGATCTTAGTGTCATTTAAATCTGAAAAGGAGTTTAGATACTTAAAAGAAAGGGGAATAAGGGTGTGTGGCAACTCCTGTACCTGCAGGTACTGCAAACCTGCTTAAGGTTCCTGGGAACCTTCTCTGCACATCTAGAGGTGATTCGGCTGGGTGGCCACCAGCACCCCACAGTCTGTGCTCTGCAGAACCCATGTTGCTGTCCTGGTCTCTCATGGATGCTCCAAACATTGGGTTTATGCATTGGATGTCTCTTGCCATGAGCTCTTTATTAGAGGCATGACCATGAGTGACCAGAAAGGGGATGTGGAGTGTCACAACACCCAAAGCAGCTGCAAGGAGGTGCTGGGAGGCAGGAAGACTCCTGTGTCTGGGATCACTGACTCGTGTATCTCATAACCTTGTGTATCTTTTTACCTTTTCTAAAGGTGAAACCCCAGAGCAGACCCATTGCTGTTTTGTCCCAAGTATAGGTTTTTTTTTTTTTTTAGTTTCCTTGTTTTTGTGAGCACATTCATGGTGCTGGGGGATTGTGGTATTAACATTTTCTCTTCAGAGAAGAGGTTTGAGTCAGACTGAAATTGCTGATTGATTCCCTTTTTTGCTCTCCCCCTTTTTCCGGTTGAAGTCAAGAACCACTTCAAAGGCTCAGATGTGTTGGTGCCAGACACCACACAGTTATTGTTAGAAGAATTTGAAATATAATTGAAAACAAACCTTTGTTCAGCCAGGCATATCTGGCTGTTGACTTTCACTCACGACAGAGGTGGGTGCTCAGCCTTTTCTGCTAGATTTGATGTCTACACACTTGTCATGGCAGATGAATTGCCCATGAGTTTACATCTGGTAAATGTTTGCAAAATCCAGAAAATGTGTATTTTTAAGGCGGTTTTTTCCTACCTAGGAACCCGCACTGACGCTCAAAAGTTGCCAGCATATTTGTGGAATTCCTTGCAGTAATAAAACACATCAAATTGGTCTTGGCAGGCTGATTTCAACAGAGATGCTCCAAGTCCAGGTTTCTCAGCTTGGCAAGCAGAGTTGTCCCACTTCCTTTTAAGACTCATCTCTTCTGTGGGGTATAAGGATATTGTTTAACGTAATATCAAAAATATTTGTAAAAGCATGGATAATACAGATGTCGGCACTCATTTCAGCTTTATTTGCTGAGAAAGCAGAGGCTGCTGTAGGAGGTTTGCAGTCCAGCTCAGTCAGTTCTCATGGTGAAGTCCAGGAGGCTGGAGGCTTCCAAAGGAGCCCAGCAAACCTTTGCCCGTAGCAGCCCTCGCTTGCCGGGTGCTGAGTACAGGCTGTTGTTTTCATACCCCATAAGGTTATATTTGCAAACATGGGTACCTGTTTGCAAGGTGCACAGTGTGTTTTAAGTTCCTGTTTCTTGTAGTTGTTTCCTATATAAATTTAGAAGAGTGCACCAGGTCTGTTTTGGGGCAGAATTTGAACTGTGCTTGTGCACATTAACCCAGAGCATTGCCCCAGGACTTGTGTGCCACTCCGTGTTGTGCTCTGCCCCTGCCTGGTATGGCCACCTGGACATGACTTTGTCCCTCCTTGCTTGCAGGTACCTGTGCTTGGCCTTCCTTTGTGTCAGGTCTGAGACCTGCTCTGAGACCTAAGAGCATTAGGGGGCTGGGTCCCTGCTGGAGGTTACTCCTGCAGACAAATTTGGACAAAAGAGTCCTCTGGAATTTAGTAGGTCCTTTAGCTGTGATTAGGTTGCTGGATTTGGTGTTTCTCTTTCTTTTAATTTGCCTCCCCTACCAAAACCACCAGGCTCACTGCATATGGCTGCCTGTCTGTTGTTTATTATCTTTGCTACACTGTGGTTAGTGCTCACACATGATATTTCTTTGGTCTCAGTACAGACTGAGCGGGTTGTCCGCCCCTGGATCCAAAAAATGTAAACTATTTATAAATGAAAAATACTCTCCAGTTTGAAAGCACTGTGATGTCCCCTTTCCATCCAGCATGCGCACATTTGTCTGTTCTCCTGTAATCCCACTGATGTAAGTCCAGATTTCTAACAATTTATGGGACTGGGGGCCGTCTGGAGAAATTCTGATGGGACCTTGTGCTCATGGGGGAGAACACAAAGCAATAGTGATAAAAACTAATGGAAAAATGTTATTTGGCTGTGCTGCATTCAGTGCAGATATGGCCCCAAGCTCAGATAAACCTTCCTTCAGAGTTCAGGGATTCTTGATTTTGATTTTCCAGTTGGGCTCATCTCCATAATAAGCAACTCTTGAAAAACTGGGACAAAAACTTATTAGTGTGGCTTAAAATGGCCAGAGTGCTTTTTCTGGTACTCCTTGCAATTAAACTGTGTTTGATCTGTCTTGAGCATGTACTTAGTTTTATATTGAACTAAGAGCCTGTGTTTAGTCTCCTAGGGAAGAAAAGTAAGACAGGATTTAATAATATATAATGGGAGGCTGGGGTAAGTTTTCTGTGCCTGTTTGGACAGCAGGGCAGGAGGTGATGCTGGGTGGGCCAGGAGGGGATGGGCTGGACCAGAGGCTGAAACAGTCAAGCCCAGGGGCAGGAGAAGAGGAGTCTGTGAAGGAAATACAAGGTGTTTAATTGAGGAGCTTGTTAGCCAGCAGCTGATGGGTTGTTTTTGTAGAGAACTACAGGGGAACTTGAGCTGCACTGGTTTCCTGGTTGAAATGAATGCTGCTGGGTGAAGGAGCTCGTAGGAGCGAGGCATGTGGGGAGCAGAACCGTTCAAAAAATGCTCCCAAAAGAGCAGGAATTATTTTGATATATGGTGACATGGTTTTCCATGCAACCACAGTGATGGTAAATGAGGCAGGGCTGTCCTGCTTCCTGCTCAGATCTGGAAGATTAGAGAGGATAGCTGAAAAAACAGGTGGTATTTTTTGGGAGACTGTTTGCAGCATCCCACCGATTCATCATTCAAATACAAGTGGTGGAAACTTTCTCACTGCCAGTGTGTTCAGGCAGCCTTTGCCATGAACCTCGGATCAGTCAGTCTGTAAATGGTGCAAAACTTCAGTGCATAGAGGAGTAAAGCATAATGGGTGCAAATTCAGTATAGTTTCCAGGTTTTCTTTGGACACTCTTGGCACTGATGGTGGTAATTCCTTGTTCTGTAAAACCCAGTTGGTGGGAATATAGGGCTTGGGGTTTTAATTTGACTGTTTGGGAGCACTGAAATGTATTTGCATGTCTGTCCTGCACAAGACAGCACTTGCTGGAAAAGGCTGTTGCAGCCTGGCTGGGCCTGTGGAACAAAGCCTTTAATGTACTGATTGCATATTAATGGACAGCCAAGAAGGAGGGATGGTGCCAAGAAGCAGGGAGCAGGAAAGCCAACAATATCAGCACGAACTTTGCACTCTAGAAAGTGTGAAGTGATGTTGGTGAAAGAAGTTTACTGCACAAGTGGAACACTGTGGTCCTCTTTGATGCCCAAATTTCTGTGCTAGTAAACTGAGGAAGGATAATTGGCCAGTGGAGCTCGGTGGGTTCCTGTTAACCCATTCTGCACCCCTTGGAATGCTCCCCACTCCTGAGTGTGTTTTGGCGCTGTGGGTGCTTGCTCTGGAGTGTTTGACATGCTGTGTCTGACGTATGGAGCTGTAACACCTCTCGGAACACATGGGGTTACCATCCACATCTGGTTTGTATCACCTCTAGTGGTTTTATTGCAAGCCGTAGTGCTCCATCTGCGCCCTTTCCCTTGCCCAGTTCTGTCCCACAGCATCAGGAAAGTGAAATCCCAGCCTGGAAAAAGCTACAAAATAGGCTGGTGTATGAATTAATTAATATAATGGCTACTGATTGCAGTGTGCTTTTCCTGGTATTTGGCAGAAATTGGATATCTTGGCTCTTGCCTCTTCATTAGTCTGGTTTCCTAATCCCAAGCTCATTACCAAGTCCCTGGGATGTGGGTTTTGGGTTTTTTTTAGGGCTCCCCACCTGCTTGGAGGGGGAGGCTGGTCCCTGCAGAGCCTGAGCGCTGCTGTGGGCGATGCCGGTGGTGGCATTGTCCCCATGGAGTGCTCGGGGACAGACTGGCAGCTCTGTGTGGTGGTTTGTCTATTCTGACTGCCTGCTCCGCAGCTCCCTCCAGGAATGTGCAGTATTCAGCGTGGGGCCTTGGGTCCGCTGTGCAGCTGGGGACTTTTCCATCAGGAACATTGGGAGTATTTAAGATGATCTCGCAAATATTTTTGATTTTTTTGGGGGGTTTTTTTTGGCCCTGGGCCAATTTTTGCTTGTCTCTGATGCATAAAGTGGGTTTGAAAAAATGTTGTTTCTCTTTCTTCCCCCATTTAAACATTTCAGGAATGTCAAGTCTTGTCAGCCTTAGCTTTGCTGGAAAAAAAAAAAAAAAGGAAATCCCTTGAGGAGCTTGGGGATGTGTTTTATATGTGATCTCAAACCCTGAGGGGAAGGTACATGAGCAGGTCATTAAAAAAATCTTCCTTTATCCCACATTTTAATGAGGCATTGGCATTAAATAGCAGCAACCGCACAAAAATTCAGCCAACCAATTTAAATCGGTTTAAATCATGCTCTCGGTTTAAATCATGCTCTTGGTTTGCTGGTTCCCTGCTATGACCAGAGTTTTCCAAGGAAGATAAACCCCAAATTTGTAACATAAACCTGTTTGGTAACATGGACAGATTGAGAAGACTTCTCATGGAATTTTTCTGCTGCAGTTACTTGTAATCTCAGTAACGTGCATGGAAATGGGCACAAGAAGTCTGGTTTCCTGAGGATTTGTGTCTCCAGGGCTGACTAAGATTTTAATTGACTTCTGCAGTGTGTTCCTGTTATCTCTGGATTGTATTTTATTATTGCCCTCCCTTCCCACCTTGGCTGTCTGTGGTGTATTTTAGGAGTGTGGGGGGCTCCTGTTTTCCTCAGTGATGGGCCCAGGCCATCCAAGGGCAAAGGTTTTGTGCTGCCCCTTGGCTGATCTCCCTCCCTTGCCTGCCCTTGGTTCTGCAGCCTGGCAGGAGCTCACTTACTCTTCCCAGCCCTCTGGTCTTGTCCCAGTTTTAGACTTATTTGGGAAGAGGACAGACATCCATGGCCTTGTTTCCTCTGTGAGCATGGCTACAAACAAGTTCCCCCCACTTATCATGAAAAAATGAGGAATGGGGATTTGGTGGCCTTGGTGCATTTACTCTCCGTTAGTGGAGCAGTGGGATGGATGCTCAGGGTTTCACAGAACCCCTCTCCTGTTTTCTGGGCATTTTTTTGTGGAAGGCTCCAATGGACACATGCCCACCCCAGCTTTCCTCCCGCTTTTCCCAATGCAAGGGCATCTGTGTGCTCTGTCACCACCAGCAGCTACCCCTTGGATGCTTTTGAGGGGCTGTTGGAGGTGGTGGGGAGTGTGCTGACCTCTCCGAGCTGACAGTTCCACCTCAATCCCGTGCCTGCTGCTCAGCTGGACTTTGGAGCTGAGCTCTGGATGGGGCAGGGGGAAATCCCGAAGAAGGAGGAAATGTTTGTTTAATTCCTGACGTGGTGTAAGGTTCAGAGTGAGCAGATTGTGAAACAGCGCGGACGGAGCAGGGAACGGTTTTCCCTGCGGTTTGCAGATAACATGTGTGGAGCAGGCAGCCAGCGTGGGGCTGGGGGGGAAAGACAGTGAGGTTTATTTGTTTGTGTGGTTTGTTTTTAATTTAAATAACCTTTATAATTTCCCCTCCCTCTGAATAGTAAATGATTCCTTATTTATAAAGGCCTCCCCTTATTATTTGGCCTGAAATACAGGCTGCCCTCCAGCTTTTACGATTGGGATTAATTTTTAAGATGGGTACAGGCAGGGGGGCAGTTAGTGTGAGCCCCCTGTGTTTGCATTTCCTCTGCTGTTGGAGACTTTCAGCTTCTCTCCCTGCATAGCTGGGGCCAGCTGCCTGCTGCCCTTGCAGCTCTGGTGCTATAAATGAGGCAGCAGTGTGTTCCCAGCTGGAACGGGGCTGGATAATTGCTTTGGGCAGGTTTATGGTGGGGAGGTGCGAAGTGCCCCTGTCTGTCTGCCCCCCTGGAAGTGGGTCTGCAGATGGGCTGGGAGGCTGGTGTGGGAGAGGGGATGTGGGGGCAGGGGGACCTGCTTAGGGAAAAAGTGATGTTATCTATCTCCACAGTCATGGAATCATTGAAATGACAGAAAGGCTTGGGTTGGAAGGGGCCTTAAAACCCATCTAGTTCCAGTCATTTTGGCCTGGGCAGGGATGCCACCCACTAGACCAGGTTGCTCAGGGTCCCGCCCATAGAATCATCCCTTCTCATAGGGATCCAAGTCACAGAGTGTGGGGCTCTGGTGCCCCTGCTGAGAGTGCTCAGGGAGTGCTTGGAGAAGGAAGCTGCACTGGGATGTCAGATTGCATCTCTGGATTTCAGTGTGCATTTTACTTATTAAAGAGGAGGGGGAAAAAAAAGGCATCTAAGGAGCCATTTGCCAGCTTATCGTAAGTATCCTAGGGATTTCACAGCAAAGTCCAGAGACTGTTGAAGCTGGCTGGGCATACCAGAAACTTTATGAAATAGTTGGATTTGATCAACACTTAATCAACACTCAGGCTGCTTGGCTCAGTCTTGCTCACCCTCTCCCAATCCCACAGGAGGCAGGGGGTGCTGGGCTTGGCCTCGTGTCCCTGCTGTCAACTGCATGTGTGTGTGAGGTGGGTGATGGCACACGAGGACATCTGTCAGTGCCCAAGGTAACGTTTAGTGCCATAACGAGAGCAGTTGGGCTGCACCAGGTGATTGATGTCCCCTTAGTCAGGGCAGTGAATTGAAATGCTGTCAGCCCTCCTCGTCCATGGGGTGTGGAGTGTTGCAAGAGAGCTTTTTCAGGTAGCCTTGCAGAGATTTTCTGCAGTGGCTCGTTCAGGGGCTGTTGTGGTAAGGCTGTATTTATTTGGTGCTGTCCCACGTACTGCTGTTGCCCACAGGAGCTGCAGACACCCTGCAGTGTGTCTGTACCCAGTAGCAAGTGAAGGTAGATGGGTGAATTCACTGGGGGAAAGACCTTAATTGCCAATAAGTGTTTTGGGTGTTTGCTGTCCTAGAACCCCTTGCTAATGCTTCCTGTTGGTGCTGCTCATGTGAACAGCTTCCCCGCTCCTGGCTGTCCAGGCTTATGGTGTTTCCTAGGGACTTGTTCTCCTCGGGTTCAGAGGAGCTCTGTCTCTGCAGGCACACACACACACACATGTGTTTCTCTTCACCCAAGTCCTTCCCAGCCTGGATTTGTACTGCTCTTGTGTCGCCTTATGGACCAGCATCCAGATTCAACCACAAGAGAGATGTTTG
>NW_008236442.1:2308263-2315814 GCF_000691975.1 Corvus brachyrhynchos | reverse complement strand
CCCCTACAAGAACTAAGCAGAAAACTTCAGATATGGGTAGGAGTTTTCAATTTACAAAGTTGTTAGTAAACAGAAATGGAACATTTTCAGCAGCAGCAACATTTTTCAAAAGTTTGCCTAGGAGCAGTTTCTTGCTTTAGCAAATAGGTGGATAACACAAGCCTGGAGGTGTATGATGGTTAATGTGTAACCATTAAATAGACTTATTTGGGCACCTTTTATGGGTTTAATGGTAGAAGCAATTAAAGCTTATAAACCTGTGGAGGGTGTTTTTTATGTGGAGCAAAAGGAGAACCTTTATCCCAGTGAAGGTGTTCATGGAAAAGGTACAGTTTATGTAATTGTATTCACGTGACTTGACGTAAGCATGGGGCTGCAGGAAAAGAAACAACCTACTAGAGCTAATTCCCAAGGCTGATTGCAATATTCCTGTGTATTGGCCTCCCTCCCAGTGGCTGTTTCAGTATATTGAATTCAGTGTCATTCCATGGGGGGCATTTTACTGTGAGCCTCCCTTGCTCTAGACTGATTTTTTGGCTCTCTTCCCTATGGGTGTGTTTTTTTTATATGTCTTGGAGCAACTTTGGTGGTGGTGTCAAATTTGCTGAAAAAAGAGAATGAAATGGTTTCCTGCTGGCTAATGTGATCAAGCAGAATTCTGTAGCTCTTGAAGCTCTGTCCTGGTTAAAGCAATTACACAGGACCCAAGCTTTGTGGGGATATGGAAAAGCCTTGGTTTCTTCTTAGATTTTTTTTTTCTTCCCCAATACAGTGTATTTCATGGAAAGTGAAGACTGAATTAGATGTTGGGGATTCAGTAGGGGTGTGTGTGTATATAGCTGTGTATGTATATGTATATATGTATGTATAAAGCCGAAGTTCTTCCTTTTCAGCTAAAAGAAATGAAGGCTGAAAACCTTGTTTCCTGTATTTGCAGCAGCACCTTTTCTACTCTGGAGCATGTGGATGGTGGGGGAGAAAGGATGGAGGGCAGCTTGGCTCAGGTTGTGGAATTGCGTGATTGCAGAGCTCCAGGCTAATACTGACACCAGGTTTCTTGGCAGATGTGCCGTTCCTGAAATGCCTTGGGCGCAAAAGATCCTTCCCTGGTGTTTGCTGCAGCCCCTCCTGGGGTGGTGGAGGTGGTGAGTAAAGGGAGAGAAGCTCAGTGAGTGTTGGTGATGGATGCTAAAAGAGGTTTCACTCAGAAATACTCCAATATCATATTATGAGATCTCTAACAACTGGATGGATGGTCTGGCAGATGTAGAGGGGGATGGGTCACCTTTGGTATGTCAGCACTGCCAGCCTGGCACAGGTCTGAATGCAGGGCACGCAGGCATCTGCTCTGCTTTTTGCACCACATCTTTAAAAAACAAAATAAAAACCAATTGCTGGCCACAGAAGGGGAAAACTGTAAAACTCTGTTCTCTGTCAGCAGTTGGCTGCCTGGGCTTTGTGCTGTGGCAAGGGTGAGCATGTGTGAGATAACCTGCTTTCTCTGCTGCAGTTCTAGAGAATACACCAGAGGATTGTTAACATCAGCCAGATACCTCTGTGGTGTGGCTCTGTAGTGCAGTCTGGACAAAAGGTTAAATTGGGCAGTCATTTTTGCAGTTATTTCCTATACAACACCCTGGAGAAAGTTCAGTATCACTTAGTTAACTTTTGCAGAGCCATTTCCTGTAGGTTTTGTTAGAGAAAAGCAAGATTATGTGTTTCCAGTTGCAGTAGAGTTTATTTTCCCCTATAAAATGCACTGCAATTTATTTTTACACAGTTTTGATTGGTTTGCAAAGACTTGGAGGGTTTGGAAGATCTGGAAAGATTTTTTATTTCATACCTCACTTGCTGTGACAAATTGAGGAAAATGTGTTTTTTAATGTGGCATTGCTGAAGTCTGGCCCAGCTGGGAACAGGGAGTGTGCACAGCATGTGCTCCCACACTGCCCGTCTGACCCAGGGTCCTGCTCCTGGCAGTGCCCAGTTTTGGGAAGCACTGAGGAAGGTTTTCCCCTTCAGGCAGGTCACAGCTTGGCAGTTTGCTGCAGCAATCTGCTCTTCATGGCTGCACAGATGTGGTGATGACTTGCACAGGAGTTCCCTTCCTGTGGTTTTTCAGCCAGGTGAGGTGCTGTCACCCTCTGGTCTCCTTGGGCTTGTCCGCTTTAACCTCTCCCATGTCCCCTCTTGTGGGGTGCTTTGGCTTCTCCATCATGGTTCATCTCAGGATTTCTTCATCTTTGCATGTCAATTGCTGCACTTTTTTCCCATTGCTGTGTGTGCTTAGAGCAGCAGTGCTTTCCACAGGCCCTAACTATTCTTTCTCTGATTTCCTTGAAATGGTGACATTTCTTATTATTCTCTTCATAGAGATTAATCTGTCTACTCTCAAAAGGACGTGGTTTGAATTTTCCAAGCAGTGAGTGCACCTGTGTCCCTCACTGTGCAATAACAAACCTTGCAAGCACCTTCTGCATTCATGTTTCCCAAATAATCATATTTTGGAGCAGGAGTTGGTGGGAAGCCAAGGAGCCCTGTGAGAACTGCAGGTCGTGTAGTGAATGGTGAGCCCCTGGCACGGTGCCTGGGCTTGCAAGGACCACTTGGAAGAGGGAAAGGGTATTTCTGTTCCTGGCAAAATTGCAAACATTAGCTTTTCTATTTTCAGGGCAGCCAGGTGGCCACCCACATGGAGTTTCATTATTAGACTTCTAAAAAATACTTTTAGAGGCCATTAGGTAAGTTTAAGATGGCATCTATTTTGGATTATGCCCAGGTGAGATGGGCTCAAAGCAAGAGGGAAGGACCTGCCTGCCTTTTAACATCTTCTTGCAGAATTTGTTGCTTGACTGCAGCATCCATTTGGATGAAGGGGTTCCCTGTCCTTGGAGCTGGGACTGGAGCTCCTGTGACACATATACATCCTCTGGTGAGCAGAAATGAAGATAAGTTATGCAAAAAATCTTATCTGAAATGCCAACTGGAGCAGTATGATTCCAGTAATAATAGTTAAAAGAAGAAATTAGTTTATCAAGTACCTTCTGAATCCAGCAATTTTGCAAGAGAGTGAGTGGGTTCTTAATTGTTTCCCATAGCAAAAGAATAGGGACGTGTTCCCCTCCCCATCCCTCTGCAACATGGAAAGGATAAAAACCTGTAGAAGGGAAAGTTTGTTCTTGGACTGAACCGTAAACATCTACATTCCCTTTGAATTAGCTGTGATGCTTTTAGCTGAGAAACTGCAAATCTGAGGGAGTTCATTGAATAATAAATCAAGGCATCCATCCAGCAAAGTACATCATAGCCCTTTGAAGTAGATGAAAAAATACCTTTCTGATCTGAAAGAGAATTGTGTGCTCAGCTTTGGTGCCTGACTGATGCTAATGCAGGGTTTGAGCTCAGCTCCAGTGCCCCCAACACAGAGGTGGGGAGCAGGAGCAAATGAGCAGCTGCTTCCCCTTGGCTCTGCCTGGAGCCCTGTTTGCCCAGGGCTCCTGAAAGGTTAAGAGACCTGAAGAGCAAAATCTGCAGCTAGTGGCAACAAGGACTGACTTTTAATTCTGCAAAGTTATGAGATACTGGACTTGAAAAAGGAAATCTCATTTGAAGAACTTTCTAAAATTTAATTGCCTATAACTTTTTTTCCTTCTGAGGCTTTCTGCAATCTGAGTTGCACTAATACAGAAATCTGGCTTTGTAAGTGGAAGGAGCTGAAAAACAGCACCAATAAAAACTGTAAAGCTCTCAAAGATTTTTAAAACAGTGCTTCTGTAAAAGATGTGACATTATATGCTGGGGCAGAGTGCAATAAAGATTTTTTTTTACCAGCACTCTTCACAACTTAGTCGTAAGTTGTACAGCTGTCCCAAATTCCCCTGATAAAGCTTTTCTAGCTGTGTACATCACTGTAATTGTAATGCCTCATGCATACATGCATGGATACATGTTTGTGTTTAAACTGCCTTTGTGTCTGTAAATGCACATGGTGAAAGTCATGTACATGTGCAAGTTATTTAAGCATGAATGTACCCATGTGAGATTCTGCTGTATATAAGGAATGTGAAGGCTGGCATGTAAAGCAGCAGTAGGTTTAATTGTTCTCTCAATGACTTTGTTGCATTCTCTGGGCAGAGACTTGGGGTTCAGCTCCATCTGCTTTGACATTGTTGCTGTCCCAGTGGCAAAAACCAATACAGGAGTTACGCCAAAAAGTCTGAATGCTTGTACTGACAGCTGACTCTGATGTTAACATTGAGGTAGGAAAGTACTTTCTATAGAGCACACTCACGCTCACACACACTCACATGCACACACAGTTACTCATGCACACTCACACTTTCATTACTCTTGATCTAGGTGGAAATGGCTTGTTTTAAAGGCAGCCTTTCTATCTTGAAGGTCAAGTAAACCAAGTTGGAGGTCAGATAAAAGGGACAGAACATTTGCTTCTTGGTGTATCTATTTCTGTAATTTTATCAGTGTATGTGGTTTTATTTCTAGCATTTTGTTCCCGGGGCTTCCTCTAAGGCTGAACAAATTGAATCAGTTGGATGTAGTACAGCTTCCAATTTGGGGTTAGAAATCCATTAAATTGCTTGGGGCTTTGTTGGCAGTACAAAAGTGCTTGGAGTGGAAGTGCATTATGATTGGCCATTGATTACTCGAAAGGAAAGGGGGTGGATGCTTGTGTAAACCACACGCCTCCAGCCAGGGTGGTCAGCTTAGGGGTTTTTTAGCTTAAAATCTTCAGGTTTTGCCCTTAAAGTGCTGTTCTTTATTACAGAGAAGAACTATTTTTAAACTGGAAATGGAGAGCTGTCTGCCATGTGTTCCTCACACCTCTGGGGAATTAGAGCTGGCCCTGCAGCACGCAGCGCTGCCAGCCATAGCCAGCCCATGGGTACTAGTCCTTGAGATGGTTTGAGGTTATATACAGCATTCCTTTCCACACACAAGATGTTTGGATTTGGCCAACCTCTCAGTTTCAGCCCATGGCATTGGAAAGTGCCAGGAATGTCCTTGTTCCAGTAGATTTCAAACTGAGTGAGTTTATGGTGGGCATAGCAAGGAGTCCAGTGCAGTAATTCCACTCGGACTGCTGCTGGGATCAGAGAGGGCTTTATTTGCACCATGCAAAGCTGCAGAGTTGTCTGGGTGTTCTGTGAGGCCAGAGTCACGGCTGCCAGGTGGGAAGAGAGGAGCAGAGGCAGGAGAGATGACCACTGCCTCTGTCCTGGCAGGTCCAGCTGGGTGGGCTGTGCTGGCTCTGGTCCCTTGGCCCCTTAAACTTAGCAGCACATCTAACGAGGCAGAGCTTCAGGTCTGTGTTATCTGCTGAGAGTTTTCCTGGATGACAGCACAGCAGATGCACTGGGTGCTTGGGGAGGAGCAGTCACCAGTGAAACAGCCGTGTATTGTGGCCAGCCAGGTGGAGACCAGGACAGCAGTGGTTCTTTCTGGGAAAGGCTTCTAGAAACACTTCGGTACCATCACTGTGTGAGAGCAGGAGGTAGTGCAGCCCCTTTGTGTGGATGAAAAGCAGCATCAAGTGCAGGAGAAGCCGGAGCATGCCTGGAGTGCAGCAAAAATCTGCACACTGTTTTTTAAAGACTTTTCCCCCAACTCTTTGCTTGACTAGTTTTAACCAGTGCACAAATAAGCAAGCATGTTTTTTGGGGGAGATCAGGCCTTCCTGATTAACTATTAATAAGAGCCACGAGCAAGTGAAGCGCTGAGCAAACACAGTGGGAGAGGGTTGTGTGCCCTCTCCCCACCATTAATGATTGACTGGGCAGGGCTGTGCCAAGTCTCACTCATGGTGGGCTCTGCAAAGGGGTGATTCCAGCTGTGTGCTGAAATTTCTTCCTCAGGGCTTGGTGATCCCCCATCCTGGAATGCAGTACTGCATATGAGGTGCTGCTGGATAGTGGCAGCAAGAATGTTGTGCTGGGTTGTGCATTAACTAAATTATTATTTCTGATGAACAGTGGTGTTGGAGCAGTGGAAAAATATCATTTAGGCTGGTTAAGGTCTCTGAGCTTACCAGAAACACTTGCAGATGGGATTGAAACCACTTGAATCCCCAAAGACAGCAGAGCACATTACAATTCTGTGTTCTAGGAGAAAACTTGAAATACGGATTATTCAGTATTACTGAATGATTGACCTTGGAAGTTTTCTAAAATCATGGAAACTTTTGAACAGTGTTTGAGGAATTTCTGAGTTATCTCTCTCCTCTCTGCGCTCAACTTGTAAACCACAGCTGGATTTTGCAAAGTCATGTGGTGGGAGGGTTCGATTGCCAGCAGTCAAACATGCTGCTGTGGGTCTTCCCAAACATCTGAAAAAGCCAAAGGTTTAACATGGTTTATCTGCTGTGAGTACTTGTGAAGAATTGCACAACTTTCAGATGAAAATATTTGCTTTGCAAAAGGAGCCATTTTTGAAACTGTAAATAGCACTTAATGCTGATTTATCAGTGCAGCCTGTTATTGTTAATGGAGGCTGAGCAGCTCTAAGGTAGGTATGTATAGTAAATTATATAGTTAATCCTCAATAAATTGGTTTAATATGTTGAATACACAGTGGGGAACCTTAATTGAAAATGTTAGTAAAGAAGTCATGGCCTTTATTGATTTACCAAAGAAACACAGCAGTGATGGAAGCAGGAGCAATTTATTTGGTAAGTATTTTGTTTATGAGCTGGGCCATCCAGCTTTTGCTTCAGTGGTTTAAGACACAGTGTGCTTTGCTTTGTGGATGCAAAATTACCAAGAAAGAAATTTGCTATCAAATTAGAAAAAGGTGAGTTTGGTCATACACAGTTGAGCAACCAACTTGCAGGATTTTGGTTTTAAGATATGTCTTTCTCATGGCAGTAGTTAGCACTTTAATTAAAGCAATAAACCCAGAACAAACCCTATGGGTGTCAGGGCAGATGACGGGTGGAGTTTTATTTGTGGGTTAAAAATCCTTCCACATCCTGCTTTTCCTTCCAACTGCTTACCTGTCACACGTGGCAAAGCAAGATTGCTTTACGTGAAATTAAATACAGTTATTCTTATTTAGATGCTCATGCCCCCTTTGAAATGTGTTTTTGCTTTGATGCAATCCTTGGAGCTGATGCCTCAGTGTTCTGGAGAGGATCAGTCTCCTTCAGGCAGTGCAGCTTAATAAAAGAGGCAAATATAGAGAAAGATTGCTGCAATTAAATCCTGCCTGCCCTAACCCTTGCAGCATCCCCTGTTCCCTGCATACAATGCTGCCTTTGACTGGGCTGTCTTGTTGGGAGCAGAGGAACGTGTGACCCTAACCAGGAGGGTTTGTGGCCTCAGTGGCTTTAGGCTGTGTGCCCATGGCTAATGCTCTTCTCAGAAGCAGAGAAAGCATTGTTGGATACCTTGTCATTCGTGCTTCCTTTGCCCTGCCATCCTCTGTTGGTTTGAGTCCCTGTGTAGCTGCTGGTGAGGGCTGTACATGTCCCCAGGAAACAGAAGGGGCTGTTCATGCGCCAGCCACGAGTGCTGCTGGGACTGGGGGGGGCTGCAC
>NW_008236442.1:2303386-2308201 GCF_000691975.1 Corvus brachyrhynchos | reverse complement strand
CCATGTAAAAGAGGGGGTTGTTCGTGCCCCAGCCACGAGTGCTGCTGGGACTGGGGGGGTCTCACTGCAGGAACAGGGGTTCACAGTCCTACCCCTGCCACTGAGACCACTGGATGACTTTCAAATTACTTCACTTATTGAAATCTCACTTCACTTTTTTTGGAACATGGAGCAATTGAAATACTGAGAAAACTCTTGCTGAGTGGGCCAGGATCAAGCTCTGGTGAAATGAGTATCCTCATGTCTCTTCTGATGGTGCAGAGTCATAGCATGAGGTCCATGAGTACCTGAGCTACCCAGGTGCTTTGTACATGTGTTGTGGAGTATTTGCATATATGTGTGATTATGTAGATTAAGTTACATCTAAGCCTTCTGCCTTATGAAATAAAATAGGGGTGTTTGGAGGAGATGATCTTCCAAGAAAAATAAAAGAAAAAAGCAGACAAGAATTCAACTTGAGTTTTGCTAAGATTATTAAAATAGGAGGAAATGGGATCCTAGATTTTGTCAAAACACATTTGTGTAAGCCAAACAGGGCCTAAAATAACCTGACACTGCCCTGTTGAAAGAGACAAATAAGCTTGTAAAAATTCTTGTTGTGGGAGATGTGGAAGTCCCAGCAGCAGTTCAGTGTTACCCAGTGCTCCTGCAGAGGACTCCTGCCCTTCCTCAGCCCTGAGAGTGTGGCTGCTCATCCTGTGCTGCCTGTTGGAGTCTGTCAGTCCACAATGATAGAGATATTTACGTTTACAGTCCTGTGTGAGCTGACGAGCTGTGGTGGGTGCTCACCAGGCACCTCTCTGCCAGATATGTGCTCTCTGTACACCCAAAGTTGTGAGTGCAGAGTGGCAGAGCAGGAGGAAGGGTCAAGGTTGAAAGTGTGTCCCTGAAAGTTACTTGAAGGTAAGATAATTCCCAAATTTCTTGAACCATACCAACCACATGCTAAATTAAATTGTAGTCTGGCACAATGCTTCTCAGTGATGTGGTTTTAATTAGTATTCTTTGCATTAATGGCTGCACGCATCCTCTGGAATCGGCATGGTATCAATTCTTTGGGGATCATGCTACAGGAATTTCCTTTAGATGGTATCGTTGGTTGTGACTGAGAGTGATTCATGGTGCAGTTTTCTTGGTGTCTGGATGACCTCTCAAAGTTTGTCTTCACTGTCAAATTAGTTCATATTATGGCTTGAGGGCTGCCCTTAAGTTGACTCCCTCCTGCACATAAAGCCCCTTATATGAGCAGGCTGTTAACCCAAGCCAATATGATGCTGCTGCTGCTGCTATTTTGAACAAGGACATAAGTAAAGCCTGAGTGAGCACATCAGCTGAGCCACTAACAGATCCTCTCAGTGGTGGGGCACAGCTTCACCCATGTGGGTGCTGTGTGGCCTCTCTGTGTCCTGCAGAGTCCCCTTCTCTCCAAAGCACTTAGAGCAGCAATCTGAGACATTCACCTCTCTGGTGCCCTGTGTTTACCTTCTAGGAGGTAGCTCTTTCCCATGCTTGGTGTGGGCCATTTCTGTGCTCCATTTTGGAGTCTCTTGTAAGCGGGATGCTTTGTACTTGTAGGCAGCATGCTGTACTCGGAGTACCCTGTAACAGAAATCAAGGGGCTCAGCTTGGGGCACAGTGGCTGAAAAGCTGCCTGGTGGAAAAGGACCAGGAGGTGCTGGTTGACAGCTGTCTGAACATGAGCTAGCGAGTGCCCAGGTGACCAATGAGGCCAGTGGCACACTGGCTTGTACCAACAATAGTGTGGCCTGCAGGACCGGGCCAGTGATCACCTTCCCGCTCTCAGCACTGGCCAGGCCACACAATGAATCCTAGGTTCAGTTCTGGGCCCCTCACTACAGGACACACATTGAGGTCCTGGAGCATGTCCAGAGAAGGGCAGTGGAGATGGGGAAGGGACTGGAGCACAGGTCTGATGAGAAGAGGCTGCAGTAGCTGTTTGGCTGCTTCTTGCCTCATGGGAGTAGAATTTGGACCTGTCCTGTGCACAGGAATCAAGAATGGACTAAAGCTACTTCTTTCTGTCCTGACAGTCCATACAACCACCTGAATCCATGCAGTTGCTTTGATGGCTTTGTGCTTCAGCATTAATGCTGACCTGTCACTGCTAACGAGGACTCTGCCATCTCTCTGGCACCTCACAAGCTTCTTTAAAAGAGACATTTGAGTGTGCTTTCTTCCTGCTCAGCTGTACACTTGTAGCATGGGCAGTGTGCTCCCTCTCTTGCTCCCCTGGCCCCCATCCCCAGGCTAATTCAGCTGCAGCCATGCTTTTCATACCCACTCAAGTGTGCATGGGGCCTCCATTCCAGCGCTGTAAAGCCATCTACAAACATGTGGGAAGAGGATGGTGCCTATTCAGTAAGCTGCAGACTAGGCAGCTATCTTTCAACAGATGAGCCAGAGGAATTTCTACTGCAGGGCTCAATTGTTCTGGGCCCTCGGCTCCCTTTTGTGCAGAAGCAATGAAAAGTTGTGTTATGACAACGGTTGACAAAGTGTTTAATGAAAGCCACAGTTGGCAGTGACAGAATTTCAAGCCATCCTCCTTTTCTCCAATGGCTGTCATCAAAAGGTGCAGAAACACTTTTGACATAATCTTCTGCACTGACAGATAAATGGTTTTGACGTAAGGGCTGGAAACCTTCACCTTGCTGAACAGAATTCAGCCGTCGTCGTGGTGAGCAGAGACCAGGAACCATGTATGTCTCTGTTCCTTTGTCTGGAGAGTCAGACAGGCACCTCTGTTTTCAACAGAGGTAGCTTTTCTCTACACTGGTCAAGGTCCCAAAGCAGAGCCAAAACTTGTACATGAATTTGTGGTCTACCTTGCACCTTGCCCAGTGGGGCAAGGTTGGCTTCTCACAGGTCAAAGAACTGACTGATCCCTCCTCACTGGCAAGAGGACTCCTTCTGTGACAGCATTATTTCTTTTGGGAGGTAGTTTGAATATACCAGTTATTTAACAATTTCATTTCAGTGTCTGCAGTGTTCAGCCATCCACAGTGCCACTTTCACAATGCCAGCTGAAGGCAAACACTGCTTTCTTATTTAGAGACTGGAATGGCTGAAAAGACAGAACAGGGCCCTTCCCACATTGATTTAACAGGCTCTCAGTTCCTGATCATGGGCATCTTAGTGACAGGAGGGGAAAACCCTACATTGTTGGATTAGCCAATACAAGGAAGACTTGAAGTGTGTAATGGATAAATAATATGCAGAGCACTTCTCATGCCAGTAAGTCAGAATAAAGTTTAAAAACATCCACCACCTTTCCCTGTTCAATAGAAGCTGATATGAAAAAACCAATCTGAATGTTAGGGGTCGCTCAGGTTCGTGGTTCTGCTCTTTCTCTTCTGCCAGCTGTAAACTCTAACCTTTGTAGGATGCGTCCCTGAACTCGCAGCCCAGGCTCTTGTCCTGAATTCCTATTAATTGAATTCTGTTTCCTTTTCACAGTTGCCTTGGAGGGATCAAAATATCCTTCCATGAGTAATTGAACAGAAACATGTACCTATGCAGAGAAGCAGGCTCAGGGCACTGGGCAGTTTGTGGGCAGTCCCACATTTGGGCTCAGCTAACCTCATGTGCAGGTGCCAGGAAATGGGCCGAACGCACCCCAAAGTCATGGGCTCTTGGAACTGGCATAAAACACTGTAGGTGATGCTTTATAAACTGTGGCTTTGAAGAGATGCCCAGGATGAGAGAGAGCTCAGATGGTAGGGCAAGTGCTGATTTGGGAAAGGGCAGGGTTTTGATGTTGGGAGTTGATGGCTCTCTTTCTTTGAGGAAGACATTTTGGAAACCTGATGGCAGAAGCATTTGTTCAGTGATCATTGGGTGACTGTGTGGCATCATCCCAAGGGGCTCCTCAAGAAGGAATGCATTCTGTGCTACAGAGGAACAGTAACTGTGACAGCTTTCACTGATAAGACAGCTGTGCCCCTAGGCTTGGCATCTCCAGTCAGCCTGCACTGCTGGTCTGCTCAGCTCAGAGAGGCCAAACTGGTGGGGACATTAAAGCCCCTGCAGTGCTTCGTTCACTGCTGGACATTTGGGACCCACGCTTAGGGGTGGGAGACCATCGTGTGCACCCATGACCTCAAGTTTTGAGTTCCCTTATTTATTTGCATTACTGGAGCCCAACCAAGATTGAGGCCTCATTTCATCAGCATCGGGCAAACCAAGACAATACCTACCTCAATTTTATTTACAGTCTAAATAGACAAGACAGACAAAGGGTGGCTGTGGAAACAAAAGCTCTGGAGAGGTGATGTGACATGACCCGGTCACACAGCAGGAGATTAAGAGAGCCAGGAATAGACAGAGGTTTCCTGACTCCCAGTCCCAATGATCTATCTATTGGAGCACGTTAATTCTTTCTCTCACTTAAATGCTGTGACTGGCATGCCAAATACTGCCTAGTGAGGGGATCAGAGTTCTGGGAAACACATCCTTTCATTGCTAATGCTTCAGGCTAGAAATTCTTGGTATTTTAATATAAGTTAACATACAGCTAGTGTTGGAAACTCAGTAAACTTTTTTTTGGCATATCTATGTAATTTCAAGTCTCCTGTTTATTTTGTACTGACTGTATTTCTAGCTTTCATTTCCCCACTGATTTTTGAACAGTGTATTGTCCGTTTAGTGAGGATACTTGGTGGTTGGAGTGAGTAGTGTTGGGAGAACTGAAGACTTTGGCATGCAAAAAGATGGAGTTCGCCTGCATTTCTGCAGCAAGTATTGGAAAGTCTTTATGTTGCTGGAGCAGCAAAATCTGTCTGTGCTATCGGAAGA
>NW_008236442.1:2298406-2303189 GCF_000691975.1 Corvus brachyrhynchos | reverse complement strand
CCAGCTACTTGTGCAGTGACTTGGATGTTCAGATGTCCTGAATTGCAGCAACAATAATCAGAAAGTCACTTTGGGTGACATTAAACTGTGGCCGTGAAATCCTTTAATTTATGAAGATCTTTGTTTTTTCACTTGTGAACTTCAGAGGTTCACGTCAGTGTCACTCAGTGCTTGAGCACAGGCTAAGCCAGGGATCTGGTCCCTCTGGCAAGTGTAGGGATGATTAGTTTTGGTGCATGTGTTCTTGTTTCTTGCTTCATAAAATAGCCTCTTAGCCTGTTGCAGAGGAATGTGTTGAGGAGAAATATGTTACCTTAAAAAATGTAAAGATTGGGTGCAGTAGAAGGCACAGAAGTACATGAAAACGGATTCATGCATGGTCATGTCTGCCTCTATTTCCCCCTTATAGTTTGTCACTCATATTTCTGTGTCGGCATTATTGTGCTGAGCCTGTAGGACATTACCTGTTGTATTTTCTCTTTTTGCCTGTAGATCAGGCAGGGACAAGCTCCAACCTGATCTTACTGTGTGGTTTTTTAAAAAAAAAAAAGTAGTAATATAATCTGTGGGCAAATTGCACTTTAATTCGTAATTGTGCTATGAATATGGACTTGGCTTTCAAACACACTCCGAGTTTAAACTGCAGTTTGACTTTTATTTAGATAAATGCCTTTGAGTTCATAGTGAAATGGATATCTGCTGTAGGCTGGTATTGATTTAAAGGTCTCTTGAGTGTTTTAAAAGACAGTAGGGGCTTACAGGACAGCATATTTTAAACTGAGATGCTTGGTTAAGTTTTACACTCCTGTATAGCTTCAGTTCTAGGCTCTGTTAAGAGCCAGCCTGTGTTGTTGATTTGTAGAGCATTCTTCCACAGCAGGTATTGGCAAAAATTTGAACATTTTGGGCAAGATGTAAGGAGCTGCCTTCAGAGCTGGTTGCTCTGAAATGATGGTGAATGGTGTGATGTGAGAGCCATCAAATGATTCCCTCGTGCAGGGGAATGCTTTGAGGACTTCCCATAAATGCATTACAAGAGGGCAGGTGATCAATATCTGCTTTTTCGCTTGAAAGAGGTGTTTATCACTTCCTGCTAGTCATGCAGAGTTAGTAAGCTTTGTAGTCTTTCAAGTCTTGGTATTTGTAAGGCTGCCGTGAGCCTGGATTTCTCCTTGCTTTGCCACAGAATGCAGTGTGTTAGTGTGAGCACTTCAAGAGGCATTTTCCATCAATGCTCTTCTGGCAGCTGCCTTTTCTTTATGCTTGCCTCAGCTCTTGGGTCATGGAGCATTGGTAAAAGTTCTGTAGGTGCCTCGGTGATTTAGGTCCTGTTTACCTGTTTGGGTTCCAGACCTGCTTGCTTTCTGTGGGCACAGTTTTAAAGCAAAGAAAAACCCAAACCAGGGAAGATTGGCCAGTTTTCTAGTCAGACTGGCTTGGTGGTTTGAAAAAGCAGCTCAATGTTTGAGGGCTTATCTAAAATCAGGCCATGAATCTTTTGGGTTGTGTTCAGAGGTGCAGTAAGAGGGGTGTAACCTCCCTGCAGAGGAGGCAGGAGGGTTGATTTTTACCCAGGGTAATATCCTAGAGCAGGGTGTGGAGCAAAGTGAAATTAAAGAAGTCCCCCTCACAATTTCCTTACAATTTACTGTGGTTGTTTTTCTGCTACCACCCATCAATTTGCCTCCTCCCTCTTTAGATTACACACTAACAGAAACATGCCAGCACTGCATAGAGAATAGTAATTAAAGCACTTGTTACTTTCTGCACCATTAGTCACTTGGTCTTTATTCATCTGTGTTCTCCTGGTTAGTCCCTAGCTGCAGGTTCGACCTGTCCTGTGTGCTGTGCTGAGACTGCATATCTTGGAGGGAAGACTCTGCTGTTGCACAGTATGATGCTACAGCACAGCATGGCAAAGCTCTTGCTTGTGGTTTCTGGAGTTGGCACTTAATTTGCATTATTTTGCCTGTTTGCTGTCCCTAGCAATCCTTGCAGTGTGTTCCTGCCTGAAGCATGTTGAGCTCTGGATGTGTTTCCAATCAGGGATGTCCTGTGAGGCAGGTCTGCTCTCCCACCAGGCTGCTTTCAGATAATATGGCACAACCCATTTGTCACCCATCAGTGCTAGAATATGATTCAGATTAGATTTGGGCTGTTGGATAGTTGGAGAGCGTTGGCTGGGGTTGTTGAGGACCAAAGTGTGTACTACTGTGTGGCTTGCAAGCTGTATTCACTGATTAAATAAATATCACCGTTCAGTGATATACTAATTATATAATCTTGTTAGAAAATGTAGAATATATTTTATGTTGCACACAGTAAGTGTACAAACCTATATATGTAGTATTTCCTTTGTAACACACAGTGGTATAAAAAAATACTCCATGTGAATATAGCTATAAAATATTTAGTGGAAGGTTTGTTGATTGTTTCAGTTCAGACTTTAATTTGTCAGGAAATATCCTATTCATCTGTGATTAGTTTTGTGGTTGTGAATAACCAATAGTAGAATAATAAATGTAATTGTGTAATATGAAGACAAATTAAAACCACACTAATCTAATGCAAAAGAGGAAGAAGCTTGGGGAGAGCTAGATAACATTTTTGTCATGGAACTAAACTCACTAGTGTATTCAGCAGAAAAATGCTGCTCTCCCGTTTAAGTTCTCTTTCGAAAAAAGCCAAAACCCAAACCCTCCAGTGCAATCCAGAATAATTAGGATGACTCTGTTTTGCTGAGCAGGGTGACTGCAGTTTGCTGATCTCACTGTCTTTTATTTTAACAGAAACCTGAGCTACAACAAGTTGACAGAGATTGATCCTTCTGCCTTTGCAGAGCTGTCGAACCTGCAGGAAGTGTAAGTATTCCTTCAAAGGTTTTAATTGTATTTTGCCAGGGCTGCTTCTGGGCCAGGAGGAAATTGTATCTCGTTTCCTAAGACAGTACCTTCCTTTAGCTAAGTTGATGAGCAGGTCTGACTTGGTGTGGAGGTTTTTTCCCTCCATATTGTACCTGTGCTGCTTTCTTTAAACCAATCAATTAGCAGAACACAACATCCCAATTAAAACAGCAGAGCTGTTACTGGAAATCATTGGAGTTTGCCTCCCTTGGTGTTGTGCAATGCTCGGAGGGAGCAGTTTGGCACACCTGAACATACACACAAAGCTCCTTGCTGAAAGTGTAACCCTGAAGCAAGGCAGAACAGCCTGGATTGTGATACCTGATGCCAACCTAGCCCAAATCTCCCAGGAAACAAAGGTGTAGTGTCTCCTCCTCTCTCAGACATTTGTGCTCCTTTTGGAACCAGAACAAATTCTGTTGGAAGTCTTTGCTAGGAGAGGGTAAACCAGCAGGGCTGTCTCTGCTCTGCTGGGGAAAAGAGGAGCTGGTGAAGGTCTGAGTGGCTGTGCCAGGCCTGCCTTGCTGATGAAAGAAACCCGTTTCAGGGAACTGCAGGTTTTCCAAGCTCCTGATCTCTGTGAAGGCTCAGCAGTTTCACTCAGAGAGGGGCTGTATTGTGAACCCTTCACGGGGATTCCTGGAGCTCCAATTTTGGGGTTTGAAAAACGAAAGTGACTGAAATTGCAGGCGGTGGGCTGAGGTAATGAGCTCATGTTTGCCTGGTGAATCGCTGGCATACTTGAGGTTTGGGCTCTGTTTGAAGAGCTACTGATGCCTCATGGGAAACTGAGAAAACATTTCCTTTCAGAAACAATACTGTGCTCTATCAAGCATTTTCTCTTGTCCTCTGTCTGTTTTCATTAAGTGTTGGCTCTGGGACTCATGGAGGGGCCAGATCCTGTGATTCGTAAGTAGGCAAAAAGTGGAATTCTCCCTTACTGATGCCTGCTGGATTGGACTATGGGGATTAATGTAGCATCTCTCTCCTGGCCTGATTGCCCCTGGCTCCTCTGCTTATATGAATAGTAGGGACTTGCTGGGGATCATGATTAAGTGAGGAATATATATCAGAAGTGACTGCAGTGCTCTGAAATCAGCTCTTCACGATCTTTAGAGAGAAAGTGATGTGGGTCAGTGGAACACTGCCTATAGGATCTGTTTTCTCAACTTCTCTTTAAACTGTGGAAAGCCTTAAATTGCTCTGTGCTTAAAGGAAAGAATTGCAGCCCTGATCCCATGAGACTTCAGAATTATCCTAACATGACTGTGGCTTAGCAATAGCTTTTATTCACGGAAGTGCCTGAAGGCATGTGACTGCAGGGAGCATGGGGTGGGAAATGTGTGTGGCTTCTGATTCCCCAGGTAGGGAATTCCCTTGAGCCTTAAAGTGCTGCATTCGTGTAGAGCAGGACAAGCCCTGCACTGAACAGTTAAACACTATGAAAAGGTGTCAGGGTTTCAGGGGAGATAAGCAATGCAGGCCACAAAGTAATGGGCAGTTAAGAGCTGCTTGCTGTGTCAGAAAGACGGGAATAGGGAGAGAGCAGAAGAGTGAGTAGGAGGGAAAGGGAGCAGTCAGAAATGGGAGACTGGAAGGGAGGCAGAGGTCTGGAGCACAGCCTGGAAGGCAGGGTCTGGGAAGTGTGAGGGAGAAGCTCTATTAAAAGCCCTATCTACTAATCTTGGTTGCTTTTGAATAAGAGCTAAACCACAGACCACTGAAATAAACTTCATTTCACAAGGAGAACCACATCTGTATTGCCAGAGCATCTTCTTTCTGAGGGTTTTTTTAAAGCACTTTACAAACATTCATGAAGTAAGCATCATGCTGTGGCATGTCTCGAGAGTAAGTCAGTGTTTCTCTGTGCATGCTGTGCT
>NW_008236442.1:2238232-2298388 GCF_000691975.1 Corvus brachyrhynchos | reverse complement strand
AAAGAGATTGCCCCAAATAATAGATGCATTGATAAGACCTGAAACCTCCCATGATGCTTCAAACATGCTGCCTGTGGTTCCTGAGCATTACACAAGGCTTAAAACTCTGTGTGTGTCTCTCCATGTGAATAATTAGTGTGGTATATTTTGAAAACATTTTGTTGTCCCTTGATTTTAAGAAAGTATCTGCAGACCAAAAGATTTAAACTTCATACCTTATCTTCAATGCTCTGTTTTGCTTTACTGAGATTGTGATAAAGTAATAGAATTTACCCTACACTTTTCCCTTTCCCTGAGTTTAGGTAGTTGTTTGTGTGGTTTGCTTTGGTGGCCTTTATGAGAAACTTTTAAAAAAAGTTTTAAGTCTGTGTAGGATGAAATTTAGTGGCTCAAAGTGATGCAGAACCCTGTGGTCCCACATGCTCTGCAATAAGTGTTGGAGGCTCAGGGTAGGGGCTGGACTGGGACATTACTTTCCTTCAGGACACACGATCTTTTTCTCATCCCCTTTGGTGGCTTCATCTAATGACAATCCCTTGGGGTCCATCCATTCTCATTCCTTGGTTGGAAGGATGGATGGAGGGTGCTTCTGTGGGGTAGGCCCTGTGGTCCTTTCTGGGGTTTCCACAGGTCATATGGATCGTGGGATCCACTGAAGGTTTCACGGCTCTCAGGCTTTCTAAGCTCATTGGTAGCAAAGAAAGTAGTAACCATGCTAAAATTCCTCTCCAAACAACTCACCTTTTATTTTCTAAAGTGCCTTTCACTGAAAGCTCTGGAGAGCTGTGCTATTTTTGAGCAGGCTCCATTTCAGCTTGACACCAGCCTGGCAACTGGACTGTAAATATTTTATATGGGTGGCCCCCCCCTCCTCCTCTGGCTCAGCATCCAGAGGCAGCGGGTTTGTGTCGTCAAAGGTGAGCGCTGGGGAAGAGAAAGGAGACTGAAAGTTTAAAGTTGTTGAACCTGGCTGTTCTGTTTTGAGTGGTTTTTTCCCCTCTTTTTTTTTTCTTTTTCAATTCATGGGGGAAAAGAGAAGATGAGGGGGAAATCCCAGGCAAATAGAGAGCTTGGCTGTCTCCTCTGTGTCATTTTCTCTCTCCTGTGAGCCAAGAGAGAAAATGAGGTGGGAGAACCACTTCTGACTGACTCCTGGCGTGACAGGAGGCTGATATATGAATATCACACTTAGGTCAGAGGAGGGTTTGACCAGTTGTCAGACGCTGTTTGGTGTCGGAGCTGCTTAACCAGAGCTGACCCAAGCTCCTTCCTCTTCAAAAGATGCTCAGTTGGATATTAATGAAAGCATGCCACAAATAAGCATTTTAATGCTCTTTCCAGCTTGCTCTGTACCTTTGAAAGTTCTAGACCATATTGTAATATGAGCAACAGTGAGCTTTTAGTTGCAGAGTGGAGCTCCTTGCTGAATTGCAATGCATATGGCTTTTTTCCCTTACGTTTTAAGGCACGGGTATAATGTCAGAGACAGAGGAAAGCTTTTATCCCAGCAGTGCTTGGAACTTCTCGTGAAATCAAATATCTTGCCTCCTCTCAGAGGAGCCAGAAGGGAAGTTCTGGGATGAATGTGCCACTGCCCTCTCCCACCTGCCAAAAATAGTGTTAAAGGAAAGAAGAGGGAGCAAAAAACCCCAACATAATTTAGGATTGCCCCTGCTCGTGCCTGTGGCTTAGCACACCTCAGCTGTGCAGCTCTGGGATGCTGTGCTTTGCACCCAAATTGTGATCTTTTCAGGATTCCCTGTGGAAGGGAAGCACTCAGAAGGCCTGCAGTGACCCTGCAAGGCTCTGCCTCAAGCAGGAGCAATGGCATCTGAGGTGGTGTTTGGGCGTCCTGGGGAGCCTGGACAGGGCTTGGCTGTGATCACTGCATCGATCGGCGTGAGGGGGGAGTGGGCAAGAAGGTTGAGAAATTAGGTAATTTTCAAGCAGCCAGACGAGCGACTGTTACAGTAATTAATTGACTAATTCACCGTACAAACAAGGGCTCTTTAAACCGAGGAAGAGCCAGTCACATGGCAAGGATCTGTTTTCAGTCAGAAAAACACTTCAAGCATTAGGCCCTTGCAGGGGACGTTTCTGTGCTGGTGGTTGCAGGAGCGGGTGGCCCGCGGTTCCATTCACCCGGGGGCTCCCTGTGCTCCCCGGCTGCCTGGAGCAGGGCCCCGTGCCTGCTGACATTCCTGTGCCCAGCACTGTGTGCTGCTGGCTTTGTGGGGAAGTCCCTCTGGGACTTTCAGAGCTGGTCCTGGTGTGTTGGTTTAACAAAACCTGGTTTGTGGAGGCAGGGAAAAAAAGCTGTTCAAAACTTCTATGTCCAGCACAGAGCCAATCGCTGAAGGCTCTGACGATGGGCAGGTTACTAGCCCAATTAGACAAGTTGTGGAGAGGAGGCCACTCGGTTGTGCCCTCAGGCCCTGATCTGGTGTGGAGGGGCTGAGCAGGGGCTGCTGCTTGGGGAAGGGGTTAAATTCCTGTCCTGAGGCAGTGGGACCCATGGCCTTGGGTGCAAAAATCTCCTGTCTCAAGCTTGACTCTGTGATGACTCTGGAAACACAGGCCTAGTGGAGGGCTGTGGCACAATGCTTTCTTCCCTGACACTTTAGGGAGTGGGTGGCAGGGGGGAAAAGAAGCCTTGCACTTGTAAACACAGTATGGTGGAACCAGTGATGGTGGCTCTCACGTATTAAAGAGTAAGGTGTGGCCATCAGAGGTCCAGGCAAACCCCTTGAGAAGGAGGCCTCCGCCCCAGTGTCAGTGCCAGGCCTCCCCTGCTCCTGTATGCTTGGGCACAGGATGCTTGGCTTCAACCCTTAATTTCTGTTTCTTGCAGGCGACTGGACAACAATGAGCTGACTGCCATTCCCTCCCTGGGATCCGCTGCTTCCAGCGTCCGCTCCCTCCACCTGTAAGTCACTGCCACCTCCTTTGGCTCTGGGCTCTCTGTGGGGTGGGTTTAGTGGCCTCTGAGAGTTCCATGTGTGTCACACTCCTGCTGACTCTAGATTTCATTTTTTGGTTTGCTGGCACCTTATTTAAGAAACAACATCTTGAATAGCGTGATTTGTGTGAGGTGCTTATGGTCAGTGGTAACTTATATCAGTAAATTCCACATGTTGAATAAAACTTCTTTTTTCTTTTCTGTCTTTGGGTTTCAACCATTAGGTCATATTTGCGCTATTAAATTTTACCTTTTCTTTATTGTTCTTTTTTTTTTCCTGGCCCTGTTCTGATCATTTCTTCTTTCCTCTTAAAGCCAGAGACTATTAATATCTTAATCTTGTAGGGTCCTCATTCCAGACCTGTTTTTATGGTTTCTTTCAACTTCTTTTTAACACTTCCTTTTGAGAGAGCAGTGATTGTAAAGCATGATCTGCAGAAGGTTTGAAGTTCCTAACTTTGGTAGTTTAGGTGACCACAGAAGCATTAGATACCTGAGAGCCCTCGTGTACCTGCTAGTGAGGATCTTGGATTGATGGTGCTGCTGAAGGGAATAAGATATTAAAATATCAAACTATTTAGTACCTAAAGAGTGTGGATTTCTAAAATTGTTTTTGCATGTGTCTGCTTGTAATGTGCACTGAGAAGGAATTTTGCTGAGGTATGCATGATACCTCCCAGGTTCCTGGGAAGTGTTTATAGCTAATAGGAACTTCAACAAAGTGCTAGAGCAGTTCAAGTGGTGGCTTCCAGCCTGCATGGCCTTGCAGGACACCCGCAGGCAGGTATCTGTATTTTCCATGGGTTTGGTACTTCTTGTGGTGCAAAATGCCTGTGACCACACCTCCAGCTCATTGGCCTCTCTTGCTCAAAAGGCTCTGATTTACTCTGGGGCAGCCTTGATCTGTTGACTTACCATGCTGCCACATTTGTGCTGTGCATCAGGGTTTGAAAAAGAGCTCCAGAAATCTTACTTACGGATGGAAAGCTTGCATAGAATTTGCCATCCAGGGGTATAGTTTTAGGCCCCCCAGATCAGCTTCTCTTTCTCATGAAGTCTATAAATGCTTTGAGTTCCACAAGCCCCTGTTGTTATTTTTGCTATTAATTTAGCTGTTGGCAAAGAACCAAATTGCTGGAGCTTTGGGTTTTTTATTCCTGAAATGAAATAAGCAGTTTGGAAAGGAGGAATAATGACTGGTGGAAGGCAGTAGATTTACAGCTTCTCTGAAATTTTAGAGTGGTGGAGAAGGAAGGAGAAGGTACAAAGCCAAATGATAAAAGGATGGTATTCCAAACAGACCTGCTTAGTATCACTTTCCAGAAATCCAAAATGCTCTTCTCAGCTGCTACACGTAAATAACTCTGATAGTGGGATTTGTAATGCTGCTGTCATACTTCTGCAACAAGGGTCTCTTTGTTTAGCTTTTATTAGAGAATGCCACTTTTTTCCCCCTTGCATTTCCTTTTAATTTTTATCAGAGATAAAAATAACCTGAAAGATGTTTTAAAGTACCTGCTTCAGTCGATGTTGCTGACTCACATTGGAATGATTTGCTGAGGAAGTGAAGCTTTCTCTATCTTTGGGAGTCTTTAATCAATTGGTTGGCTTCCTAAAAGATGGTCCTTTAGTTCAACCCTAGGTTAATGGGCTTGATAGGCAAATTGGTGGGTAAAGTTATTTAGCCTTGTATGATGTAAGGAGTCAGATTATATGGTCATACTGGTTTCTTCTGGCCTTCCAATCTGTGAAGTAATAATTGGGGAGGCTGCCAAACCAAACCCAGGGTGAAGACTCATAATGAAGACTTGTGTACTGAGAAACTGGTTTATGTTTAAGTGTATAGTGTTACAGTGTATTCTTACTGCTAAAGAAAAATAAATACATTTCCTTTTTTTTTTCAGTGTTTAGAAATGTGTGAAGTGTGTTTACCTCACAAACCTCTGAAGTAGGTTTTGTATACAGCATGTGGTTAAGTATTTCCAAAGGACTGTTAATGTATTATAAAAGCAAGGGTTGTATATTTGTCACTCAAAACAGCCCTCCTAAATGAGTTACTTCATCTCCTGCTCTTCCTAAACAGGAGAAGACACTTTTTCTCCTTTTGGGGCTGGGAGAAAGACATCTGCTGTACTGCTAAACTCAACTTTTGCATAAAGTTTTGTTTGGGTGGGTTTTTTGTTTTGTTTTCTTGTTGTTGTTGTTGTTGTTTGGTTTTTTTAATGAGCTTTGGTTTGCATTCACTGCTTTTGGGTTTTCCATACCTGTCTCCATCACCCAAAACTTGCCTGACCCCACATATGTGAGGACCACAGGCCAGTTCAGTATATATGTAAGCGTGTGAGAATCTGTTGAAGAGAGAATTCTCAAAGCTTTCTGCAAGCCTTTGGATGTCCCAGGCTGCAGATGGACGCAGACATAACATATGTATCAAAAATGCTTTGTCCTAATATGCTGCCATGAAGTTTGGTTCAGTTTAGTTATTCCTCGAAGAATCAGTTTGTTTGTCTTGCATGTTGAAAATATTGCCAAAGTTGTTCATTTCAGCGAGAGCAAACATAAGGGACTTGATAAGGCTTTTAATAGAACAGAAGGGAAAAATAATCTATGTACGGGTTACCAAATAAAGACAGACATTAAATGCAAACATCTGTGAGTGCAAACAAAAGCCAGGAAATTCAGCTGGGAGGGGGAGAGACTGAATCTGGATTCATTCCGAAATTACATTGGAATAGCTGAGAGGAGAACCTTGCCTGAAATTCCCACAGCATTTGTAATTTAGTTACAGTTCCTAGACTTGGACATTTGGGAGTTGATGGCAGGATGTTTTCACTGACATGCCCTTGGCTGAGGATTTCCCATCCCAGTGCAGCTACAGTGTGTTAACTCTGAAGGCTCTTGAGAAGACCCTGTTACCTGATCTGGTGGGGAAAGGGATAATGGAAGAAACCATTTATTTGCAGAAGTTAGTCTGTTTATATCCAACTTCCTCATGAACTTGCGTGGAAGGACTCTTAGGCTTGCCAGGTTAAAGGAGCTGCAATCAACCCTGCACTGGTCTGTTATTATGGGTTTCCTACAAACCCCCAAGCAGGCACAAGCTCAGCCCTTACTCTGGGGCCTGTCTTCACTGCTGCATCTTAGCTGCATGTGGGTAAATGCATCCTGGAGGGGTTTTGGGGAGTTTGGACAGGATGATGGAGGTGTATCCTTGTCCTCTGCCCTGGCTCCAAGCCTGATTCAGTCAGCATCCTCTGACACAGGCACACCAGCACAGGCTGTTGGGCAGCTGTAGGGCTCAGTGGAGAGTGCTAACCAGACCTCTGGAGCAAGCGTGGTAAACAGAGCACACTCTGCCACATCCATAGCTGACTGGGAATTAAGGAAGTTAACAGATTAAACACTTAAAAATAACTTTCATTTCTTTCACTGTAAGTCTTTTAAGCCCCCAGCCATTTAGGAACAAAGGGGACAGTGACCCACAGCAGTCAGCTGTGTGTTAGCAACAGGGAGAGCTGTTTAAGATACTTTGGCCCCATCATCTTGCTCTGAATAGGCACAGATAACAAGGAGCTCAGAACAGGGATTTTTGGAGCAAAAGAGTGTGAAATAGGATTAGCTGATTCACAAGAAGATGCAATGACACTGCAGTGTATTTACTGGGGAAAGCGAAATCAATAGGCCTACTCTGCTGCCAAACTGAGCAGAAAAGTCTCTTGAAGAAAATCAATCTTCTTTACAGACTCATTAATGTAACGATCAATTCACATTAAACTGTAATTAAACAGAGAGCTAATAGGAGAAGGGTAAGTGATCTACTGTGTCCCAGGCAAAATAGATCATGTAAAATTTGAAAACTAAATACACGGAGAATTGGAAACTGGGAGTGGCAGGGAACATGCTAGGACTGCTTGAAGAAGGGCTGATGAGCTCAGATGCTGGTTGGGGCAGCATGATCCTCATGGAAAGGAGGGTATTCTGTGCTATTCCAGCTGGATGTTGGGTAAAACAGGTCAAAGACTTCAGCCAGTCTCTTCCATTTGACTTGCATGCTTTCTTGTAGAGCTTTTCCTCTTAAGTACTGGGGATTCCATTATCATTTGAGTTAAATTAGCCACATTGTAAAGATTGTGACCCTTGTGTCTTGTCTAACTTTGATTTTCTTTGACACTCATTAGACCTTTGTAGTGGATTAAAGTTGGCTGGTCTCAGAGGCCCCTAATGTGGCAGAATCAGGATCACACTATTGAGCTATTGCCTCATTCTTTCATGCAAAGGCTTGGGAAAGCAGCTGTTATTTTAGTGCTGTTTGCACTGCTTCACTTGAGTTGTCAGATGGGGTTTGCAGAGACTCTTTCTGAAAACCCGTGTGGTCCATTAGATTCTTTGAGCTGCTGTTCTGCTTTCACCCAAGACAAAGGTGTCTTGCTTTGTGAGCTGAAACAATGCAACCGGCCTGTGCCCTGCTGCTCTGAGTGGGATGTCACAAATTCTTGCAGAAATCTTTCTGCAAGATCTCCCGGGAGCTGGGGTGGTGGGGTTGAGATCTGTGACTTCACTTCATCTTTGCTTTTAAGATGGTGCAGACTTGGTTGAGCATCAGAACTACAGCTGGAGTTCTGTCCAGGGCAGCCTCCCAGGGTGACCCCTGTTAGAGGGAAGAGCTCAAAACTGCTGCATCTGTGCTGTTCGTAGAGCACAGCTCAAGCCTGAGCTGGTCTCTACACGAGGTGTGAGCTCACTTCTTGTTCCTGGCTAGGCCAGAGTAAAAACCTCTGTGTAGGCGTTGTTGAGAGCTGGGAAGTTTGGCTTACAGGAAGAATGAGGTTTGAGCTAACACGATAGTACAGACGTAGCCTTGGAGGCCATTTGTGGCCTGGGATCCTGCTGTGCTAATTGCTGTACAAACAGAACAACTGCCTTGACCCCCAAGGGGTTTAATCTGCAAGTCATCTTTGCTGGAGTTAAAAAGGGATGATCTAACAATTAGAAATAAGGAGACTACTCTGTTAATTCCATCTGGGTCGCAGCAAGAGGTTTTGTGCTCACAAGCACAAAATCCAGATGACTCAGATGCAGCCGTGTGCGGGGTCTGGTTGAAGTCAGCAGGCTCTGCTTGTGTGCAGGACGTGCCTTGGGCAGATCAGAAAACCACACTGCCTTCCACTCTTCCTAATTACTGGCCCAAAGAAAACTTTCTCTGGGAGCTAAGGCAAAGTGGTGTAGGCATGTGTAGATACGTAAGTGGGAACAGATTCACCCCCAACCCCTGCTTGCATCACCTACAAGGTGTAATGTCTGCAGGGGCCAATTCTGCAGTGTTTGCTTAAGCAATTCCCCTCACAGATGGAGAGAGCTGCATTCTGAGAGTTTGGTCCACACTACAGGCCACACTACTGAGCTTCTGGGTTTGAATGTGAAATATTAATATGGAAAGGGAAAATTAAAAGAATGCCAATAGTCAGACTGTTCAGTGTGCAGCAGTGTACAGGCATAAGATATTCTGAAACCCACCTCTTTAGTTTGTTTTGCTCAGAGTTCATATTAAGGCTCTGGTGCATAAAGTCTGCAAGCTTTTGAGGCCAAAGACTGCAGAAGCCTTTCCCAGTGGAGGAAACTGTCATTAATCATGTGCTCCCAAGCACCAGAAGAGACGCTGTTTTGACTTGTCTTTTGGGTTGTTGGAAGTGTTCTAATCATTTGCATATCCTCTTTGAGCTTTTAGATATAACACGAGCACATGGAAATGGCAAAGGATCTGAGGCTATTGCAGGGAAATGAGTAATCATTTCTTCTAGAAAAGCAACAGCGGTAAAGCACACAGTTATCAGACTCAACAAAAGAGCATCAGAAAGTAATCTGGGCACATACAGTGTAGTGTAAAAATTGGCCAGAGGATAAAGATAGTGAAAGTTGGTGGCAGCTCATGAAATACCAGTTACCCCTGGAGGCTACTCTATTGTGTATTAACAAGGATGAGCGTTTTGTGCAGCCGTGGCAGCTTCTTCTTGTAGAGAATTGCTTTGAGCTGGGCCAGATCTGCTCTGGCATCTGTGTGCTGCTTAGCAGGCCATGATGGGTTAGTATGTGTCTGGAGGAGGGAGAGGACATGAGCGGTCTTGTTGGACAGAGCACAAGGTTGGGAGTTAGAATACTGGAAGAGGATCTTTTTGTGCGTGACCCACATATTCATTACACCCCAAAGTAAATTCCGCTTTGGGCAGATTTGCTTCCTCTGAGCTGAAGAGGATCTTCCTCAGCGCAGATGGAACTCCTGGATGTAAAGCATCTCCGAGGGCAGGTGCATATTTTATGTACAATGCACAAGGTGGTTTCCAAGTTCTGTCCCTGTACAGATCAAGCCTAGATCAGTTGTTAGGGTCATTTGCAACCATGATCTTTTGTTAAGGTCAGTATGAAAAATAGCTTCATATTTGAGCCTTAGAATAGCCCAAACTTGCTACTATTAATATCTGTGGTAGATTGACTGTCACATTTAATGGCATATGGCAAATAAAGCACACATCTACAAAAGAAATTCCTTTGTTAGTCTTCACAGACCAAGTAGATTTCAAATATAAATAGCTTGCTGCGTTGAACATTTTTTTAGCATATTGGAGTTTCCTGCCTAAAAACTGCTGGTAATGGCAATTAAGTTTGCTCAGAGGTGAGTAAAAGTGAAGTTGAAGCTACAGTAAAAGCAAGTTAAATTATTTCAGGGTAAAATTCTCTACCCATTTTCCTCTCTGAAAGCTTGACCAATTCAGTTTTTGACAAAATTGCACAAAATCAGGAAGCTCTCAGAATGTGTTCCTGCTTCCCTACTGAGATTGACCAGTTAGTCGTCACTGTCAGTTATCCTGGTTGTAGACAGTGGTGCTTGCTGAGAGCATCAGATAGATGCCCAGAGAAGTAAGAACAGGGGTGGGGGTAGAATTGTGGGGGTTAAGTTGGGTGGCATAAAACACTGGCACCATTAGGAATAGTGTAGGGTGAAGAAAATGTTCACTTGAATGTGATCCTGCCGTGTTCAGGTTGGAAGAGATTAGCAAAAAAGTCTATAGAAAACTCATTTCTAACTGAATAAAAGCCAGCTATGTGCTGGATTTTCTCTTATTTTTAACCCATGTCAAATTCCCCAGTTAATTGCAGAGGTGAACAACAGAGATCATGTCAAAAGTGATTATCTTGCAAAACCAGCCCTGCTGGGGGTGTGCGGTGTGGAAAATGTGATTGCAGGTTAAGGTAGATGAGAAAGTGATCTGTCACACCTTCAGATGAAGTGATCACTTGAGAGGCCGCCCTCCCTTATGTGTGTGCATAACTTGTGCTTGTTAACAGGAATTCCACGTGAATATTGATTGGGAGTAAGTGGTTGGGTGAGTACATGTTCTGCCTGTCAAACCGTTTAATGTGCAATTGCACATCAGGGAAAATAGCAAAGGCAGCTGGAAAATGAAACAGGAGTGCAGGGCTGTCCGAGTGAAAAGACAACTGTGTTAGTGGTCAGATCTGAGCAGATAAAAACGAATTGGGAAGAGGTAGAATTAAGAGTTGATGGCAAAAGAAAGAATCTATAAATGGCTCATGGATTTTAGACTTAAATATCATCTCCTGTCCAGTCCATCTACTGCAGATCACACACTGTGTGCAAGCAGTTGCTGAACAGGGTGGTGATTAGCAATGAGCAATCAGGCCAAGGGATTGGACTTTTGGTAATCCCTCAGGTGCCCTGGAAAAGGAACACCTTTTGGTGATCTTACTAAGATATTTTTGCCCTGAAGATTGTTTTCTTGAGAAAGCAGTCATCTTTTTCAAAATAAGAGGAACTGAAGAAGTAAATGGTCTTATTAAAGAAGCTTGAAGAACTTACTGGCTGAGTAGTGGTGAATGCTTACACTTTACAAGATCTTCACCAGGGAACCTTTAACAGCCTATTTTACACCAGCCAGAGGCGGTTCTACTCTAAAACCCAAATTTTCTCTTCCCTGGATGTTTTGACACCTTGCTCTGGGGTTTCCCAGAGCCACCCTTCCTACTGGACGAGCTTTATTAGTAACAGGGTGCCTGGACTTGTGAAGAGCAGCTCTTTTCTTTGCTAACTTCACGACTGCTTTTCCACATAGGAGCTATTCCTTCTTGCAGGCTGAGCAGTGTGAGCCAAGCAGAGCTCAGTGAATTCTGCCCAGAGGCAATCCCTGTTCCTGTGACCTTGCTGACAAGACAGATAAGCCCTTTCAACAGAGCACAAGTGTGTGTCATGTTGGAGCAGATGAAACGCCAGCCTATCTACATCTCTCAAGTGTTAACAGGAGTTTGACTGGCCAGTCAAAAATGTGTTTCTTCAAATGCTGCCTTTTTCAAGAGGCAGGTCTTTTAGCAGCTTCTGCCTCAAGTTCCATGAGACCAAGAGTTTGATAGTCTGGAAGATGTATTCAAGTGTGTTGTCCTTTATTGACCTCTCTTATCGTCAGTGGAGTTAAATCCACCTGCTTTCATTGTGTTCCTGTCAAAGGTGGGAAAAGCCCCTGTGTCACATTGTGGCTTAGAGGCACAGACAGTGCATGCTATCAAGAAATCTGCTTGCAGTTACAAGTTGGATTAAAATTGCAGCATCATGGGCAGAGCCATTGCATTTGGTTTGCACTTGAATTGCTTCTCCACTTGTGTTATTTTCCCCTCCTCACTCCCGTGGAGAGTCAAAAGCAAAACAAAACCACCCACAGAACACATGCACTATCTAAGAGAGGCTGTGGTGGATCTTATTTACTTTGATCATTTATTACACAAAGAGAAACTAAAATCAGTATCAGGATTTAAGGATAAAAGTGCTTCCATGTCCTGTGCTTTTGGACCTTCTTGGCTTTCAAATGGAAATGCCATCCTTGTTGATTAGAAGCGCAAAACTTGCATGCAATGAAATGAAAGGAGGCTGCTCTCTCTGCTCCAGTTCCTGCCCTGTGCTAGTTCCGTTGACATCTGGGCTGAATCTGATTTTTAGGTGTCTGTTCTTCCTTATCACAAACCTGACTCATCTTCTAGGCCAATGATAAGGTGGGGGGCCTAGGCAGCAGCCCTGGCGTGGGTGCCGTGCAAGTGTGGGGCTGTGGAGAGCAGGAACTCATCAGAGCAGCAACTGGTGGGGTGAAGCTGGCCTCTTTCTTGGCTTCAAGGAGTTGCTTAAGCATTTAATTTGTGATAGAAAATTGAGTTTGGCTGGCATGTATCAGCAGCAGAACAAAGCCCTTGAAGGAGAAGCATAAGAGGAAAAGCCAGTGGTGGAGCAAGAGAGTAGCAGACCAAAGACATGAGATGTAGAACATGGAAACACTGACCTTACTGTCATCTGCCAGCAACTGAATGACCCCTTTCAAATACTGATGCAGCCCTTCCTTCAAAGAGTCTCTGCTGAGCCCCACGACCCCATTCAGACAGCTGGTGCAGAGCCCTGTGGTTTCCTGAATTCTTGTATGAAAACTGCCATTTACCTTATATGACTCCTCTTCCTTCTTCTCTTTTTTGTCCCATAGGACAATTCTCCTCCTTAGCAGAATTCAGCACTCAGAAGAGCCTCTCCTCTCCTTTGCAGCCTTTCTCAGTGCTTGCTCCAGATGGAGGTCAGGGAATGTGAGAAGTGATGTGAGCAGTGGTTTGGACTGAGAGCTGGAGGAGGGGGTGAAAGACTAGTGCAGCTGTGAGTGCTTGCAAACTGCCCCTTTCAAAACCAGCACTGATGGTGCTCAGTGGCTTAGAGATCCTGTTCCTCCCTTGTGCCTTTGGCCAAACTGCATCACTGGCTGGGCAGCCCCTGCTGAAGATATGTGGCCCCAACCCTTGCAGGTGCGTCCTCCATCGAGGGATGCGCTCAGGGCTCTGCATATAATCACTGAGATGGTTTGGGGTCAAGCTGCACATGAGGTTGTGCTCTGGTACTGAGTTCATAAAAGTTCAGGGAGGCTCATTACAGAGGAGCTGTGCCAGACAATGAGAGATGCTTTGCACAGCCTGTTTAATGGATCTGTGCCCTTTGTGAATGCATCATTTTAAAAGCTGCTGCAGAGCACAATCTTGATGAAACATCCTGTGTAACCAGAAGAGAGCTGGTCCTCTTAGAACCACCCAGTTGCTGATGGGGGGACTGTGCCCGTAACAGAGACTGTCTTGTCTTCAGGAATCTTAATTTGCTTTCATGTCATAGCAGGTTGTGTAATCTGCTGAAGAGATAAGACAGCCTCTGTTTCAAAGATGACTAACTTCTAATCCTGCCTGTCCCACACATTTTGTTCTCCTAGTGGAATGAAATGCTGAAGGCTTAGGAAGTTGTATATTGCAAAAAATATCCAAAATCATATGGTGGCAAGTCAAAATCCAGTGAAAGGAAATGTAGATCAAAGTGAGGGAGAGAGCTTTGAAAAATGACATGACTTACCTCAGTGGATCTGGCACACAGCATAAGGTCATGTAAGAAGTCAGAAAGTTTACAGTGCAGAAATATTCAAAGAGAATATGTATCTCACTTGGGTATGTGGTGGTTTTGGTTACAACAGAAGAAAGGCTTTCCTTCATGCGGTTCATACTGAACCTAACAAAACCCATTAATGACTATTCATCAGATCCAGGCCTTTGCTTATGTCCAGCTGCTATGACAGATTCTAAAGAGAATGCTTGATCCCTGCCTCTTGTCCATGTGGCTGCCTTACGAAAGAGCTGTGAGAGTGTGCCTGGCAGCAGGACAACATCTGCCCATGGTTGGGTACCCTGGGCACAAGGATGCTCTGAGGCCACTGGGAGTGCACAGGGTCAGTGGTTTCAGTCCATCAATGTGAGAGGCAGATGAGCTTGGTCCCGTGAGTGACCACAGAGTAGCCTTTAATAGACAGGGAAAACACAGCCCCTGGGTACACTGGGCTCACATGAATAGTCCTGTTGACTGCAGTGGAACTATTTGTGTGAGTAAGAGTTTGCTTGTGGGAATAAAGTTCATAGCACAGCCCTCTGCAGGTGGCAGCTGCTCCCAGGCCCAAAGGGGTGAATTAGCAAATCTCATCCCCCAGACTGATTTCTGCCTCCAAACATCCATGACCTGGAACAGAGACAGTCACTTCACTGTGAAAGGTTGAATTTTTTTCATCCCCTCCTCCTTCAAAAAAGCCCCATAACCCAGGTTGTTTTTCAAACCCCCTGTCTCGTCCCATCTGTGTTTAGCTGGGGGTAGTTTGCCTCATGCTTCTCCATCCTAAACCACAAAACAGGGTGAGAACATGACCTGATAAATAAAAGTCCCCTGGAATATATCTGGTTTGAAGCTGATGTACAGCAGATGAAGAAATTGTCTTCAGATTTTCTGCTCTAGTTAAATATAGTTGGAATAGGTCCATCAGTCTGTTCTTGCATTATTCCTATGTATGATTTTAAGTGAAAAACACTGTGAAATGGTCATGGATTTTGTCTGCTGCATCCTAGACCTTTTTTTGAAGGAGTGCTAGGGAGAGGGAAGATCCTAATTTATGGTCTTGGATAGAGCACGTAAACCTTTAAGGGAAAGTTCGGATATCCATAAAAAATTGTGCAGGTGGCTTTTTTTGGTTGTTTGGGGTTTGGTTTTCCGGTTTTGGGCTTTTTGGGGGTGATGTTTTTTGGGTTGGTTTTTTTTTTGTGTGGCTGACCCTAAAATGCAGTGGCTGCCTGGCCTGCCACTGCTCTGCTCTTGTTGTGTGTGCAGCCAGCACCTGAACAAACAGAGCTGTATCTGTGACAGCCTGGGAATCTACCAGGATTCCTCAGGGGAAGGAGTGATTCAGAGCATCTGAGAAAAGTGGGGGCTGCTTCCATGCATCCTTGCTTCCTGTCCAAACAATAACCCATGCAGCCTTACTCTGAAAGGACAGTGGGGCAGTTCCCATAAGTACATACAGTGTGTTTGTGCTGGATAAAAATACACATTCTTGTGACAGTCCAAAATCTTGTGCCTCATGGATTATTCTGGAAAGGCTGATAAGACAATGCAAAGTGTCAGACAACTAGTGGGGGTTTCCAGAGCACTTGGGAAGTGTGAGGGCTCATGCGCAGCCAGTTCAGTTTTTCTGGGAAGGTCTCATATGAAGAGCTAGAGGATGATGTGGCACAGACTTCCAGCATGTCACCTGCATGTTTATTTCATCTTCTGCTGCAGAGGTGGCTTCACTCTACTCCAAGGCAGACATTTCACAGGCTACAGTAGAGGAAAAAATTTTTCTGAAATAAGTCTTTGGAAGTAAAATTTATAAATAAAATGTTAAAATCATATAAGAAGTTCTGCACTGATAAATTGTTTGAATTTGAGTCAAAGCTGATGTGCACGTCCTGATGACATTCTTCCCCTTCCTTCTTTCCATACGTTAATAAAAATCACTGAAGAGATCTCCGATTATTGACTGTAATAAGGTGACCAGGAACAGCAGAAACATTGATGTTGCTGCTGTTGTAAAGACAAATTCATCTTCCAGATTATCAGTTACCCTCCTTGCCTGTTAGGAAAATTGCTCAGGCAATTGCATTGCACTCTACTCTGAAACCATGATTTTATTTATCATTTTTTGAGTTTGTGTAGTGAGTGATGGGCTAAAATCAAATGGCAAATCATGTAAGGTGAAAGCTTAGGAATCCATGTCTTTGATCTTCTGTGTTTCTAGGAGGATCAGTACTGGATCTCCATCTCCTCTGAGCTGAGGAGGAGGAGGGCAGGTAGTTCCAGGCATGTGTTAGTCACAGTGTATGTGATCCATCTCCGGTTACTCTGCCTTTGAAGTCCCTCTCTTTGCGTGGCCAGTCTCTGGCACCAAACCTTGCCTGTCCTTCAGTAGCAAACCCCATAACTCACTCTGATTCCAGCATTTCATTACTTCAATACTTTGTCAGTATGGAAATACTAACCAAACCCTGAACGTTTTAAATCTATCCTATCTCTTTCTAGTCCTGTGATCTCCCTCGTACGCTAATTTTGAAAATGTGCTGGCGTATTAACAGAACCCTGCCCGAGGTGTGGAGCCCCTCTTTAGAAGCTCGATTTTATTTTTGATGCCTATAACAGGTGCTGGTTTAATAGGTTTGCTGTATTACAGCTTTCCTTTTTCTCTGGTGAGCCCGGCCAGATCTGTAAGCTGACACTACATGAAGGCCAGGCATGTGACTTCTCCCTGACTTTAGCCTCCCTTCACACCGAACATTTGCGCTGCAGACTCGCAGCAGCTACGGCAGCCTTAATTCAAGCTCTCTAAACCAGGAGGTTTCGGGCTGATTTAAATGCAATGCTAAGCCCCTCACACATTCCCATCTGGGGGTCTGCTTGCTTGGATTTTCCGCTGTCAGCTTTCAAGTGGGCAGCACCTGGGGGGAGTGAATGTGGCTCAAACAGCAAAGGAATGTGTTTGTGCTGCTTTTTGCATCCATTTCACGCGAGGAGTTTGAAGCTACAGTATAAATTAAACTGAGTGGCGTTTCTCCTTGCTTGCTGCAAAGAGGAAGGTGAATTCTTCCCCTGTTAGGTCTGGTGGAAAATGTTTCACAGCCTGTTTATCAAATAAATATTCACAAAGATGCTTCAAATGAGGAAACACATCGGGATTAAAGTGTAACTTTACCTCTAAAATACAAGCTGAGATTCCTGGAAATGCTGCAAGCCTTTGACTTTGCGCCACCTGTTATTTTCCTGCCGCCCCCTTCAGCTCCCTCCCGACAGAGAGCAAACCCAAACACGCTTTGGCTTCGCTGGAACGTTCTGCTTGTTTTTCTCAGCCCAGAGGAGCAGAGAGCGTGCGTTTGCTTCCTCATGGGGTCCTCATGGGCTTGGTTCAGCAAAGAACTGGCTGAGGTTAGTCCAAATCTCCTGTAAGCCCAAGAAGTCTGTCCAAGGGCGGTGCAAAGTGCAAGGGCTAAGAGGCTGTGCTACCTCAGGGTGTTGAGCTGGGATTCAGGCGGGTTAAACTGAGGGGCTGGAGCAGCTCTGTCCCAGCTCTCCTCTCCCTCTGCGGCTGTAGCTGGTGCTGACCCGAGGATGAAGAAGTTCCTGAACAAGTGCCATGTGTACAGAGTGTAAAAGTGATCATTGCTGACTCCAAGTTACCTTAGCTTGGCATGGAGGTGTTACAGTTCCAGGTCTGCATTAGCTGCAGATGAGGTGTCTCTGGGAATGACGTTGGGTATGAACTTGGAAGTTCAGTTGTTTTAGCCAGATCCTCCCATATTCATAAACAAACCTAAATGGACTTGGACGGGCTCCTTAGTTCCTATGATTTCTTTTTCACTTGAGCTTCTTTCACTCTGGATTTTCAGTCCTCAGCACAGGCTGCATTATCCTAGCTGGATAGTCCTTTTCCATGCACATTGGAAAGCCAGAGGTAGAGAGGGGTTAACTTGCCCAAGGCAGATGAGTCGGTGCCAGAGCTGGGAATAGAAACCAAGAGACTTGGCTCCCACTCCAGGCTCTAATTGCACAATCTCACATTGAAGCCCTGTCATTGTATACTCTTGAGGTAACACTGGCTGAAGTGAGGCAGGGAAAGCTGTTTCCAGGCTGTGATGCCTAAGGAGTGGCGAGAGGAAAAGACACCTGGAGGTGTTGGTTGTGCAAGCACCAATTATTTGTGCTTTAACGCCTGGTTTTGGCAATTGGTACTAAAATCTGATCTGTCACGTTTGAAGCCAACCCAGTGTGAAGTGGTTGGGAAAAATCCAGCCGTTTTCCAGTCAGTGATAAAGGGGAGAGGCAAATTCATAACATTGCTGGTCCTTTTTTTTCTGTAAAACACCCTTGCGATGAACAGGGGAACAAAGGCAGGAGAGCTGAGAGGATCCAAGTAGTAAGAGTAAGGGTTAAATCACATTTGGGCTCTTAACAAAAGAATGAAAAATAAATTGTAATCAAGCTAGTAAAGGGTTTGGGTGATGTTGCCTTCATATCACATGCTGTGTATAGGAAAAGTCACAGGCTTTGTTTGAAGTGCAGTGCTTTGAGATGGTGCAGTGCTTTGCAGCGAACTGTCTGACATTCCCCAGCTGGGACTGGCCCGGCATGGTGTTTGGAGCTGAGAGTTACATTTGGAGTCAGCCCATGTTTGAAGGAGATGGGAAGATGGAGAGAAAGGAGCCAGTTTTTTTCCTGTGTAAAATAACGTATCCATCTCATCTGCCAGCTGCAGCACATGAAAAGTAAGAGGCAAACAGAAGTCACCTGGAAACTGCGAATGCGGCTCAAACAAAATAGTTCTTTCCTGTCCTTTTCTTCCCTTCTTCGAGTCTGTCTTCTGGGACGGGCTGGGAGATCTGGCAGGCGGGCACGGTGGATATATGTTGAGCAACCAAAGCACAGAAATATTAATACTCAAAAAAAATAACATTGGCGTCTGAAGAGCATTTCATGTCCAAATTCACTCTGTGCTCTCAGTCCCTTGCAGACTTAACTGCCCTGTGCAGGGATTGTCAGGTGATTTATAGATTCTCCATGTTCATTTGTACAAGCCTTCATTTCCTGTTAATTTACAGCCAGATTCATCTCAGCCATCACAGCTTAGATGAGATCAGAGCTGAACTCACAGCCCCTGCTTCAGGAGAGCTCCAGAAAATGTGCTCGTGGTTTGCTTTCAGTTATGTCTGTGTTGAGGTCCTTTCCTGAATCAGGCTTGGACACACATTTAATGGGCGCTCTTCTTTTGAGGAGGGAAAAAAAGATTAAAATTTCTGAACTTGTGATTCTACTGATCAAGTTAATTGAAAAAGAAACTAGTCCTGGGGGGAAAGAAATTCCTCTTGTCCATGTGTTTAGTTAATGGAGGTCACAAAATTCTGGGTATAGTGATTTTTCCTGTATTTTAGTCTCCCTGTACTCTAAATTCAGTGTACCTCTGTTCTACTAGGTGCATGGATGTGAAAATTCAGACTTTATTCCTAGCTGTAAATGAATATTGGTCATTTGGATAGCAGCCATGTCATTGCCTTTGAAACAGTTTGTGGTTGTGGAGACCTGTGTGCCAGTAACCCATGGAATAACCAGTTTGGAGACATAAATTATGACTTTCCTTTGATTTTTCTTGACACCTTGTTGCATTGTATTAGCAGCACACTGCTATGGAGCTGTAAAATTTATCCTTAATGTTTTCTGGGCCTGCACTGAATTAATTATCATTTAAACTCTTCAGTCAAAGTAGTGTTTCTGTGCCTGTTTCCCCAGCGTTAAGCCAGGGCCATGTGCTGGCTGTTTAAAGGGTGAGTCTCCCAAAAGTAAATTGTTCTGGGGTTGCAGATTTTACAGTTTTCCTGTTGCGGACACCAGCAAATATTGTGGTGAAAAAATCTGGTTTTAATAACAGGGAGGGTAAAGGAGCAGATCACGGTGTGGGGAGCAGGTCCCATGACATGTGCTGTTGCCATTTGCTGCCAAAGGGAGGAGGTTTTCTTCAAAAGGGGCTTGTCTGAACCACTGGGAGAGCCTTGAATGGGGGTGAAGCTGGAGAAGATGGGCTCCTAAACAGCTGTGAGCTTCAGTGCCTGAAAGGCTGTGGTTGGACATCCCTCAGTTTTTCATTTCAAAGAGCTGATGCTCTGTCAGGGGAGCTGGGACTTGCATTCAGGAGTGCTTTCATTGGCTGCTGTCCCCTCCTCTGCTTACCCAGTAGGTAGCTGGATGGATTAAGGCACAGGACTTGTCTGAACTCTCTCTACTATCTCTTATTATTCAGCAAGTTCCCAAGTGTCTGGTGAGTGTCTCCGTTTGGAGTGCCTCACTCAAAGCCTTGCCAGTAATATCAGTGACTGGTCTAAATTCACATCAGGCATGTGCTCTGCCTCCTGTGACTAATGCACAATGTATTTTTTTAATTGATTACTGTTCTCTACTGACTCAGGCCAGAAAGGAGTCAGAGGAAAGAACTCGGTGGGAGGGTGATTTTTACTTAGACCTTGTTGAATACAGATGAAGTCTAAAGGTTAAAGGTATTTAACTGTTCAGTGGCTGTGGAAGCCCTGAGGGCAGTTGGCAGGACCTTCTCTAAAGGAAAACCTTAGATTGAATCCCTCAGGCTGTCCTGGTAAGGAAACAAACACAGGTGAGTGCAGGGTCTGATCCTGCAGTCGGTGCTTGGGCAGGCACTGGCACTGCAGAGCTGTCCTAATCCTACAGTGGGACAAAAGTAGCAAAAGATGAGGAAACGCCTGCAAGAACATTTGCAAGACTTCTTGTTTGTGTGTGTTACAAATTGTTGTAACATAGTGCAAAGGTGGGAATTTTCAGAAGAATATTTAGGAATTAAGAATGTTATGTAACTTCTGTTGAGTTTGTATTTACTTATTTGTTTCCTTCTCTGAAAGTCCCATTCTCTGAATAAAGCCTTGGCAGGTTGGTTAAACCACTGATCTGCACTCCTTGCCTTTGGGATTCAAAACCAGCCCTGCAGTCCTTGCATGTAACAAATCCAGTTTGGAAGTGCAGGCTTGTAGGAGAACGAGCCCAGCTTAATGGAAGAAAAACTGATGAGTGGAGTGAAGGGTTCTGTAGAAGGAAAAAAGTGTCTGGAAGCCTGCAGATACCTGTGAGCTGGTCTCTAGCCAGAGGAGCAGCGAGGGGATTAGGGAATGTCTCTCTGGAGTGGGTTTCTCCTCAGACAGCTGTTGAAAACTCACCATAACTCTGAGTGTACAAACTCGGGGCCAGCCTGGGAGCCTGCTGCAGCCTCGGATATTCTTTCTGTTTTTCTAAGAGAACTAAATAGTCTCTTTTTCTCCTCCTGACTGTTTCAGGCATCACAACAGGATCCGCAGCATTGAAGCCAGTCAACTGCAGCCCTACGTTACCCTGGAAACATTGGACCTGAGTTTCAATGACATCACGGAAATCCGAAACGGCTGCTTTCCACAGGGACTTCACATAAAGGAGCTGTGAGTTTTTCTTGTTGGGAACTGCTTTTGTTGAGTTACCACAGCAGAGAAAAGGGCCTCAAACCTTTAAAAAAAGAAGTAATGAACATAAGAAGTATGGGATTTTTTGTCAGGATTTTAAGTGCAAAGGAGAGCTAGAAGGCAGCATATTGTCACTATTGTCAGGTTATTTTTTGAGTGCTGTTTCTGATGTAGCTATAAAGAATGCAGATTATTATTAATTGTGTTGCAGAGAAAAGGTATCCTTCATCCTTCAGGTGTGGGTGTCTTTACAACTGCAAACCCATGCGCATCAAGGAGAGTGGAGAGAGAACAACTATTTCATCATTAAAGTGGCTTCTGAATATTGAGAACAGAAATGTCTCTGATTATTTGAAGAAAATGGGGTCAAGCAGAATAACACCCCCCCCCCCCAACAGGATGTTTGCCTATTCAGAGAGACATAAAATAATCTGTATTTTAGGTACCTTTGAAGAGGTGCAGCAAATAGTCTGCCTGCATTAAAGTTTACACCCAAGTTTCTGCTCCTGGTGGCAAGAGGGTGTAAGAGAGTGGTGGTGTGACTGATGTTTGCCTGTTGTCCTGCAAAAACAGCCCCCTGTGGCTAAGACTAGGATCTAAATAAGAAACACCTCTGGGACAGATACTGAGGTGAAAATGGGGAATGAATAGCATCATCCTGCACTGGAATAGTCTCCAGTTTCTGGCTTCCACTCCTGATTGCCTTGTTCAAGTAGGAGGATGTCAGGGAGCTCTTTGGAAGTGCCCAGCAATTCTCCACATTCATCACAGGCTCTGGGAAAGGCCCTGTGCCCTTTGTGCAGACAGAAATCCAGCTGGTTTGAAGCCATCTCTCTAGTTTCACCAGCTTGTCTGGAGACCAACTAAATGCTGATAAAAGCTGATTTCTGACAGAACTGTTCATTTTTCTGCTGTGATTTATTGCAGCTACCTGGGGAGCAACAGAATCAGCACCCTGGAGCCTGGTGCTTTTGATAGCCTGTCACGGTCCCTGCTAACACTTCGTCTGAGTAAAAACAGGATCACTCAGCTTCCTGTCAAGGCGTTCAGGCTGCCCAGGCTAATACAACTGTGAGTACAAATGTCCACTTTAATTAAGCTCAGCCACACTTTATGGAGTCAAAATGTCCGTGGGGATATGCACACCGAATGTCACCCTTCCTCACCTACTATCTATGAAATGTAGAATCCAGTCTGCAGCAGTCCTCTGCCAGCTTCTAGTAAGGCACTCTGGGAGAGGGTCCTTTTTGTCTTGTAGCTCTTGGCTTTTCAGGCCATTGTTTGGATCAGGTGGGGAGGGAGGGAGGGATGCTGCAGCAGACATCAGCATCTTTTGCATTTGACAGAGTGAGACTAACCCATTCCCTTGCAAGTTGCTGGTGTCTGTGGTGTAAGAGAGGTTTGCAAGACGTTTCTATTGAGAATGACAGAACTCAGCTGCCATGTTAGCGTTTCAAGACCACACAGGTATCTTTATGTGACAATAAAAAAGCAGTGAGGGAGGGTTGTTAAACTGTGAGGTGATATTTGGGCAGAGAAAATTGCAGCTCAGATGAGTTAACACACACACAGTTGTTGTTCTGCCTGCATGGGGACACACAGATATCTGCAGCTAAAAACGTGCTTCATGTGTAAAAAAGTAGCACTAATGGTTGAGCTTTTCCCTTCTGCTGCTGTTGGAGAAACGGGCACAGACTAAGGCTCCTTGCAATCTTTCCATCAAATTTGATAGGCAGGAGGTCCACCTCTGTCTGTTAACATGAAGTCCACAAATGCTGTTGGAACTTGCACCTCTAAGTGGCAACCTCTTGACTGAGAGACAAATCCTTAAGCCAGGGTGTGCCCAAGGAATGTGTGTGCCTTTGTGTCTGCATACATGCAGGATTTATGGCCAGTTTGGGATTGGATAGGGGGACACAATAGCATATGCATCTGAAAAGTCTGTCGCCTCTCAGTTGGAAGTTACTGTCCATTGAGTGAGGGCTTCTAATTCACTGTGTTTGACTGCATCATGTGCAGAGCTGTAATAAAAACAACTCAGTCTGTTTAGGAACACAGCTTGCACTGAGAGATGGAGTAATTGGTACTCTTAATGACAGCCTCAGAGCTGGTTGTTTAACTCTACAGATAAACATGAATGAATTGCAAGTTATCCAGATTGGTGTGTTGTAGAATTTGTGTACAGTTCTTTTCCTGGAAAAGCCTGTTTCACTAATAGCCCAGGAAATGCAGTACGACAAGGGACTTTAGGCCTGCAAAATCTTTATTGCTTACTTGACTTTAATTACACTCAACTTGAGTGCAAGTTCAACATTGTTTTTTTAGGCAGTTGAAAAGTAAGCTTAAAGTCTCTATGGCTTCTTCATCTTTTCCAAAACAAGTTCGGATGTTGTAACTTCCACCATTTTCCTCAACACGAACACTGAATAGGGAACTATCTTTAGCTTAATCTTGTATGTGTGGAAAAGTATCAATTTTAAAAGCTCCAGCTTCAGCTTTTAGTGCATGGTGTTGAAGTTTTCCACTGATTTTACAGAACTGGATTTTCACCTGGTATATGTGGGTCAAGCAATCCATAAGACTGATGTAGGTTGCTAAAGTGTGCTGTTATGATGTTCATATTGCTATTCAGAAAAAAGATATTGCCAACATTTAGGGGTCCTTCCCCACCCATGGAAACTAAAAATAAATTTAATGAACCAGGCTGGAAATCTTTGTACACAGAAAATAGTAAGACTACATTGTTATTGGAAACAACTTCTTTCACTCTTTATTAGTTTCTGATAGTAGGAAAAAAAAGTGACATTTGTCAGAAAACTGAAAGCTTTCCTTTCAAACTTGGCCATAAAGTTTCCTCTTGGGCCCACCCTTTTGGGGCACCTGCATGTTTCAGAGCACCTTTTTACTGGACAGTTACAAGTCCTGTAAAAACAATGGGTTGTAAGGGAAATAATGCCGACGCTTGAGTGTTCTGGTTCAAATGGTGTCTGCGCTTGAGGGAGGATGAAGTGTGAAAATTGATGAGAAGGATCAATGGCTTAAAAGAAATGCAGAGAGAGGAGGGATGAAGAGGAATTGCTGCACTCTGTTATTTCTCTGTAGTGAAAGTCTGTCCCAGGGTGAGTTTGTTTAAGCGATCGCACCCAGCTGCCTTTCCTGCATAGCTCTTGGATTGAAAGTTTCCGGTGCTCTTCTGCTGTCTCCTGGGAACCACTAACAGAGGAGTTGTTGGCATTGCTGTCCCCATTGTGTGCTGCACAGATGAATTTGTGAGAAAGGACTGGGGTTTAATAAACTTGTATGGCCTTGGTGATTTTAGGGAGCTGAACCGGAATCGCATCCGCCTGATTGAAGGCCTGACGTTCCAGGGACTGGACAGCCTGGAAGTCCTGAAACTCCAGCGCAACAACATCAGCAAATTGACTGATGGGGCTTTCTGGGGACTAGCCAAAATGCAGATTCTGTAAGTTGGAGAAATGGGCTCTTTTCCCTTAAACAGCCTCAGCTTCAGCTGCTGTCACATCCTTCTCTTCGTTTTAGCAGAGATCTGTGGGCACCTATTCCACTTCTCGTGCTTCTTTCTTTGTCCTGCTTGCTCAGAGTTGCTGCACCAGCTGTTTAGTTGACCTACAGTTTAAAAAAGCTCACTGCTTCACCAGGTGTTCAATAAAAAGAGCATTGTTTTTTTAAGCTGTGACACTATTCCTTTGAAAGTCTGACTATTTGAACAATCAGCGTTGATCTCAATTGGTCTTTAAATATCTGGCTTCTGCAAATTTGTTTTGACTGATATATGGAAACTCTGTGTTGCAGACAGGATTATTCTACCTCTTGGGATACCTGGAAACCAAGCTGGCCATTCTTAGTGATGTTTTCTTTCCATACCAGAGAATATTGATTAGGAGTTACAGAGAAATACCTGAAGCTTCCAACACACTTGGCTTTTAGGTGTGTTTGCAAGGTCCCAGATGATGAAGGCAGCATATTTCTGGGTGCTGCTGTCACACAGCTGAGACTCTGCAAATACAAACTTGAATGGGATGCTTTAAGCCCAGTTTATTTGCAGTGGAGCTTCTCTCTGCAGTCACATCTCCTCCTGGGTATTTCCTTTGTGTTGTCCTTGAATTTCTGTCCTTTGTTTGACAAGAAATGCCCACACTTGTGTCCATGGGTATGCAGGAAGGTGTGTACGAATGGCAAAAATCCCAGTTATTTTTGGAAATTCTTTCAGCATTTGACCAGTGCTGCTTATCTGTCAATTCCTTCTGATTTTTTTCCACAGCCATCTGGAATATAACAGCCTGACAGAAGTGAACAGTGGCTCTCTCTATGGCCTCTCCTCTCTGCACCAGCTTCACCTCAGCAACAACTCCATATCCCGCATCAACCCCGATGGCTGGAGCTTCTGCCAGAAGCTGCATGAGCTGTAAGCTGGTTTCTGTTGTGTAATGTTGGCAGGAGAGATGGGAGTAAGGAATTTTCTCAAGGCTTACAGCTCCCACTGTATCAACCTGTAGAAATGCAGGAACTGCAGGTTCCTAAGTGATGCCCTTGTTATTTATGATGTTACAACCTTCAGAGCATCTGGTTAAAATACATTTGCACCAGAAACAAAGGCTAGAACCCACTAAAAATGCACAGTGCCCAAAGACCTGGAGAGCTTATGAGCTGTGGCTTGCCAGCATTTTTAGCTAGCGAGTTACAAGACTTGTAACTTGCCATAAAATAACTCTGCAGCCTGAAGGAAGCTTTGCTTTATCTTCTGTATTTACAAAGAACAATCATGCTTTCAACCAGCAAAGATTTGGCCCTTTAAAGGCAGTTCTCCTTATTTCTCCTGTTTACACTTTATCCTTTCTGTAGGGTTCAGTTGCTGAAAAGTAAATACATTGGCTTTGCTCTCCTGAGGTTTCCAGCTGTGAATACAGCCTGATAAATGAAAGAAAGCCTTGCTGCTGAGGGCAGCCCCACAAGAGTGTCTTTTGGGTCTGTGACACTGCTCAAAGCCTTTTTGAAGAGACAGACATGGGTGCCTGCAGTATTGACAGAAGTAGCTGTTATCCCCTTGGTGGGACTGTGGAAAGATTCACTTTTTTCTTTGGAGAACTTGACACGTGGTCAGTGGAACTGGAATTCATTCTGCTTGGTGCAGGGAAATGTTAGATGTTGTTAGGGATTCTCCTATCCACCAAAAAGCAGAATAGTAAAGCAGCTTCCTGCTGCCAGAGGTCTCACTCTGCTCTCCTACTAGAGGTTGGTATGTGCCTACTCAGCTGTGAGTCCCGAAACTTCTGGGCTGTGGATTCAGAGATAGGTGGACATGACACATGTAATTTCTTTAAGTTTAGAATTAACATGCCAGCCCTGTGATCTTCTGTTGAACCCAAATCATTCGTTCAGGCGTTGGTTATTTTTTGGGGGCACAAGGAAGTACTCTATTTTTGGTTTTAGTGAAATACATGCGTGATTGTTAAATTACCTAATTTTTCAAATTGCTGCAGAACTGCACATGCCTGACACAGTTCTGTGGACAGCTGCAGTTCCTTCATGTATAGATCCTCACATGATATTTTGCTAGATTAAGGCAGTGTTAATGGAGAGATCTTCAAGGCAAGAGATCAGAACTGGAACTGTGCTCTGTGGTTTGCTAAAATCTGAAGCATCAAAAAAAGGTGAACTTGCCTTGCCAAGGCACTTACAGTTGAATCCTTGGAACAGCCAAATGCAGATTGCTGTACTGCACAGCTCTGAGAGCTTTCTGCTCTCAGGACCAAATATCTGGTGCCTGTGCTGAGCTTCACTTCAGCCTGGGTTAGATGGGATGGGTAAAGCCCATCTGCACCTTTCAGGGCTAAGCTTGTCTTCTCTACCTGACACTGTCTTGCAAACCCTCAAGGTTTAGGTTGGAGTTGCATGTCATGCTGAGTCCTTTTTCTCAGGTACAGATTGGGATCTCATCCAACATGCAGTTCTAACAGTGAGCTGTCCTGTCTTAGAAGCAGTAATTGCAGAAACTCGGGTGCAGGCCTCACTCATGCTGGTGCAGGATGGGGTAGATTTGGAAAATGCCCGGTGGTGTGAGGTGGTATGAGCCACCGGGGTGTGCCTGATCTGCCAGGCAGGATTGTGCTGCCGTTTGAGGCCAGAGACACAGTCACAGAGATGAGAAAGGTGATTGTGTGGGTGTTAGCACATCCCCGCAAAGTACTACAAGCTCTTGCAGGTGTTGCCTTTAGGGTAAGGCTGCTGCAGGGAGCCATCAGATCTCCAAACTGAAACTCCCACAGCCAGAGAGTACCTGTAGAAGAGGTCTGTGCTGAAATTCAAGGGTGAGGAAAGGAAGCCATAGATACATCTAGACTGACTCTTGCACTTTGTTATCTGTGTATGTTTCATTCCTCATGGAAAGATCCTTGCTCACCTCCACTGTTGCTAAATCTACTGGGTTTCAGTTACCAGAAAACACCGTGTTTGTACAGGGAATGAATTTCAAAGTCTTCTAAGGAGGGAGTTGGTCATCTGAAGGAGGAGTTTTCTCTCATTCAGTTGCTGGGACAAAATGTGGCCCCAAGGCTCTGGTCTGATTTAAAAGCTGACAAGGAAAGAAAGCACTTGCCTTGTTATGAGCATGAGAAAGGGCTGATTGTATTCACCAGTCAGGTGCTAGAGCATCAGTATCATGGAAAAAACCACAGTGGGAGCACAGGATTTCATCAGAGGTAAATGGTGCCTTGCCTGCTGGGTCTCTCCCTTTTTACCTGTAGCTTGGTCAATGGGAATGAAGTATGTTAGATGTACCTGGTCCAGAACAGGCTGGCAGCAGCAGCCCCAGCTGCACAACAGGGTTCTGGTTAACCCCTTTCTGTACCAATTTTGGCATGGTGCTCAGGGAGCTGCTCTCCCACTTCTTGCCAAAAGGGTTGTGTAGACAAACATTGCCATTTATTCATTCCAGTGATTTCTCACTGGTAGAGAGATGCCAAGGTCAGGGAAGCAGCAGAGATCTGCTGGCTTCTCTCAACCGGATAATCCACACTGCTGAGGGGGGAAACCTGATGTTTTGCAAATTGGCCTGTCCTGTGGCAGGAAGCAGAGCCCAGTGCTGAAGAAGCCACCGCCAGGTGCAATCGCTCCTGGAACCTTCCATGTGGTGACACCATTGAGAGAGTCTCCAAGTCCTGCTGCTGTCTGTCCATCTTGGGGTGACATCAGAACAAACAGAGGGAATGTGCCTTCACCAGTTGTGGCAGGAACTCTTATGTGTAGAATCAAAAGGAACTATATATTTTCTCAGTCAGGTTTAGGATTACTTTGAACAATTTTTTTTTTAAGCCAAATTCTTTAATCGCAGGTGAAGACATAATTTTGACCAGATGCCAGTTCTTCATAACTAACACTATAGCTTCTTTAGGAATGAAGGTATGTTGTCCCATACCTTCAAACTCATTAATCTTTGCTGAATTTTCTCCAGAGCTTGCCCTCTGCCCACTCACACAGCTAAAAGATTGCACGTTTGCCAAGTAAATGACGCTCTCAGTGCTTTGGAGTATGTGTCTGTTTTGACTTAGGTTTTGGCTTTGCAGTGAGTTTCATGCAAGCCCTAGACACATTTTTAAGCAGACTCATTAACAGGCAGTACTAGAAGAGGAATTTGGAGGTTTCAAACTCAGTGAAATTTTTTTCTTGTTGTCCATACAGTGAAAGATTTCAGTGCTTGTTCAAAGCTGCCTAACTCCACTTTTTCAAAAGTTGAGCAGCCCAAACCGTCATATCTTTTGAAGTGAGTTGTACGTCCCGGTCACTAAGAAGGTTGTTTTGAAAATCTGGTGCCTGCTGCTACTCTGAGAGGTCCCTCATTCGACAGTCCAAGCTGGCTTTCCACAGCAGGGCTTTATTCTGGATAGAAGGTCGTTGCACAGTGTGTGAGGAGACTGCAGTGGCTTGTAGCTTCCCAATGCCTGCCCTCAGTGTCACGTCTCCAAAGCCTCATCTGCACCTTGCTGGGAGAGAAAAGCAGCTGCCTTCCTGCCAGCTTCCAAACTGCAGCAGGAGTAGTGTTTAAAAACAATCTCCCACACCAGAGATAATACAGGCAAGGGGAAGAGATAGATGGAAAACTAGGAAAAAAACCAACCCTCCAATAGTCTCTTGTAAGTGGAGAGGATTTAAGGCAAACAATGCTTCTTGACAAAGGGGAGTGGGAGGAAGGAAAGGTGGCTGGTTTACTACAGACACCTCCTTTCTGTGCGTGAAAAGAAGCATTCAATTGCCTTGTGGTGAAATGCTTTTGGCTCTGGACTGGGGTGGAGCAGAGGCACCCACACCCAGAGCCTGGGGCTTGCTGTGCACAAGTGCAGAACGATAAGACACCTCCTGAGTACAGAAATCTGGACCCTGCCAAGAGCGTGTGTGAACTCCAAAATCCATCTGTGTGACATCACTCTGCACCTCACAGGGTGTGGGGAACAGGGCCTGCTTTTCCCTGTAAGCCTCGGAGGGAGTCCAAATGGAAGTGAGGATTGAACACAGCCATCTGAGTGTTGCCTGTACCTGTGGGGACAGAGGGGTGGCACTCCCAGACCCTCACCCAGCTGCATGGGAGCAGGAGAAGCTCATCCCTGCTGTAGCTGGCAGTGTGTGTGTTAGGTTGTTGGTCTTTGTCACTTCTGGGGCAGCCTCTCTCTGTAGAATGCACAGAAAATTTCCCCATAGCTGGGTACCAACTGCCTCCTGCTCCCTTAGTGTCATCCAGGCTTCCCAATAGGTATCTTGTGGCAATACTTGCAGGCTGCAGTCTTATTTCCTTATCCAGCTGTTATGTATGCAGCCAGTACCTCACCTCGTGTAAGGTGGTTGTGGGAGGCAGGCACTGGTTGGCTCAGAGGAGTTTGGAAAATACCAGATGGATTGACAAGGGCTGTTGTTACCTTTTTTTCCTCAGGATACTCTCCTACAACAACCTAACAAGGCTGGATGAGGGAAGCCTGGCAGACCTCGGGGGACTGCACGTGCTACGGCTGAGCCACAATTCCATCAATCATATTGCAGAAGGTGCTTTCAGGGGACTCAAAAACTTACGTGTCCTGTAAGTTGCTCTGAGCTTTTGTCAGACCACACTCATGTTCCCTCCAGTTTGTGTTCTGCTGAATGGTTCTGCTTTGGAGGTGCCTTGGGTGCCATGTCTGGCAGTTTCAGGTTTCTGAAACCACCTCAGCAGACCAGAAATCCCTGAGGTCCCATTCCTGCAGCTAATAGCAGTATTTTTCATGCTATCATATTGACTTTAATTGAAATGCTTAGAAAAGATTAGTTTCTTTTGGGTTATTCTGCACTCAAAAGGAGCAGGAAATGATTCCTTCCACTGGCAACACTGGAAATTTGAATATCCTCTTAAATGTGCTATTGAGCACTTCTGTGTTGTTACTTTTTTTAGAAAAAATTGAATATTAAATACAAAATTATGGGGTAAGATGATGTTAAGAAAAAAGCAATGGCAAAACAAAGCAATGTAGAAGTTGGGCTTGGGGTCTGACTGTACCAGAAGTGTAACAACACAGGAAGCTTCACCCAGTCTTCAATCCAACCATAGAAATAAGAAGCTTTTGCAGGTACCATGCAAGTAACTGGAAGTCTTTAATGCAGTTGGGCTCATGAAATGTTCTGTGCTCTGATTTTCATGGTAAACCCTGAAAAACCAAAAAGTTGCCAAGGGCAAAGTTTCGTGTGCCTTAATACTGAATTACAAAATGATCCATCCAGTGCTGGCTGTGGCCATTTACCACAGACTTTTATTTTAAAGCCACTCACACAATATAATACCTGGAAATGTGACACTGGAAATGAGCTTGCTAATCCAAATACCAGCTTGTAAGGTTTTAGGAGTAGTAGAGCCCATTAGACAGATCAGTGTGACTTTCTGTGGGACGCAGCTGTACCATTATGCACTGTTAACCCAAAAGCTGTGTTAGATTGAAGTACATCTGGGCTTGTCTTATGAACATCAGAAGATGAGGAACCCAGTTCCATTTCTGCAGCTGTTTTGTCTCGGTCTCCTTACTGGAACCTGCAGGGCTGCTGGCTGCTCTCCTCTCTCTGGGAGCTGCAGGCTCAGCACCTTCATCTGGCAAACCACAAAGTTCTCACAGTCCTTGTGACAGCACCAGACACATTCCCAGGCTGGTTGGGTTCAGCAAACTGATTTAATTCTTCCTTCAAAAGAAAAAAAACACACTTTGATACTTTTATTCCTCTTCAGAAGCCCATTGTGGCCTGAGTCATTAAAAGGAAATGGGAGCAGAAAGATCTCCCCTCTTTACAGGACTTTCTGCATCTTACTCTTTTCTTTATTGAAGTTCATCGTGAAGGAAGTGACTGGAAAGTGAGTTTGGGTTTTGTTTGCTTTTTTTAAACTTAAGCCAAAGCCTTTCAGCCACTGGGCATTCAGAAAGGGACCTCTCTGAGGCAGCTGTCAAGACCGGAACTAAAGGTTTCCAAAGAAAAATGGAGGGGAAGGGGAGCTGGTCGTTCTCTTTGCTCTGCAGTGAATGTGGAGCCTCTTTTATGTCCAGGGCAGAGGGGGGAGATGGAGAGGGAGTGTGTGAGCGAGCTCTAATTTAATAAAGAGAAAGGCCTATTGGGTCCTGCACCTGGTGAAAAAGAGCCGAGCATGCTTTAATTATGGGCTATTGTTGGGGAGCCTTTGGTGGGTGTGAAACTGCTGAAATGTGGAGCTATTCAAATAGAGGTCAGGCCCAGAGACCTCTGAGCACAATGATTAACAAGGCTTCGAGCATTCAAGCTCAGCCAGCCAGAAAGAATAGGAAATTGGCAACAGGGGCTGGGAGAGGAGTTGGAATACAAAGAGAGCTGGGCTAAAATACCCCACTCTTTTTTTCTCCCTCTCTCTATTTTCACTCATTTGTTAAAAAGGTTTTTATTCCTCCTTTCTAACACTAAACCTTTGAGTTTCCACTGGATGAACAAGCAGTACCATTTTCTTTCCCTTTTTCAAGAAAACACAATGTGTGGCAGTCAATTAATAAAAGTGTGTGTCAGAGCTCCTACAGGCTGTTCCCACTTGTCTGTCTCTGCCATGGGAAAGGGTTTGCCGCTCCAAAGACCAGCAGCCCGTGGTGAAACTGAAGAGGAGAAATGTCTGAGAAGGGATTTTCCCTTAAAAAACAAACAGAACAACAGACATTGGCTTGGCAACTGTTGGGAAAATGTAGAAACTAAGCTCCAGGAGGATGTTACTTGCTCCTGTCCGACTCGGATGGTGCTGGAAATTCCAGCACATCAAAGCATGTCTCCCGGACTCATCTCTTTGGCCACCACAGCATTATGTGCACCCACACCCCACAAGGATGTTGAGTTTTTGTCCATCCCTTTGCCACAGAGCAATCCACAGATCACCTTGACATCCACAATGATGCTGGCTAAGGCCAGGGTTCTCCAAGGACATGAGATTCAGGTCTCAGGCTGAAGCCAGCTGAGAACCAGGAATTGTGCCTTTTGGCCATCTGCCTTCACATCTTCAGTTCACCCTAAAGCAGCGAAAGGAGCAAAGACTGCAGCCAGCTGAGGGAAAGCTATTCCCATATTGCAACTGGGGCTTTCTTTTAAATTTCTTTTCCCTTCTTGTGAGTTACTGTGTATTTGTCCTGCCCAGCCCAGAAGCCACGCTGTGATGCCTGTGTCTAGAGTGTTGCAAAATGCAGGGGGACTTGGTTTTCTTTTTTTGGTCTTAATATTTTTTTATCTGGAAACATTCTGATAATCATCTTCAAAAGGTGCGAAAGGAGTACCTGAAGGCTCAGGGGTTATCTGGATAGTGAAGTTTGCTTTGGTGTTGGGTTTTGCCAGGTTTTAAATCAGAGTGATGTAACAAAACCAACAAAGCCTATTTAGTTTTTCTTTCTTTTTTCTTAGCATTGGAAATGATGAATTTCTGTCTGTGTTGCTGGGTATTCATTGCTAGCTGGAATTAAAAGCTGGGAGGGAAGGATTTTTAAACAGACTGTTTAAACAGCTTTTGTGGATCTCTCTGTTTGTTCTGTGTGCTTGTTTTTCTTCAGACCTCTTTGGCTCTTGTAATTGATGGTCAATTTGAGAGCCAAAAGAAGCTAACTGAAAAAGGAATTCTCTTGGTTTTTTTTAAATGGTTACACAAAGTTAGGCTGGTGTAGCGATGCTGGCACTTTCCTTTGTTGAGTTTTCAAGTTCATTGCCAGAAAAAATGCAGCTTTGTAGAAAATATACCAAATCATCTTCCTAGGATTCAGCTATAGACAAATACATGTATACACTAGAATACCTAAAGTGATGTTATTTCATGGTAGCAGCATTTAAGGACCGCTGTTTCTTTCAGCAGTTTATTTTAATCTTCCTCCTCCTGTTTGGATACACAGAACTAGAAATGGACAGAAACCTACATGGTAAAAAGTAGCTGTCTCAGAGGGTTTCAGCTAGGGCTCTTTCTGTTTTGCACCATCCCACCATGTGTCAGTGCAGGAGAAGTGATTAGTGCTGCTTTGCTGCAGGACTCTGCATTTTCTGGTAACTCAGGAGAAAATGGGAAGCTCTCATGCTTCACTCTCCAGCTTCCTCCACTTGTTTGTTACAGTGACACTTGGACTAAGGCGCTGATTCCAAGCTCTCTTTTGTCCTCTCCCCAGGGAACTGGACCACAACGACATCTCAGGCACAATAGAAGATACCAATGGAGCCTTTACTGGCCTGGAAAACCTGAGCAAGCTGTGAGTATCCCTGGGCTTGAATTCTGCAAGCCAGTTTTGTTGTGTGCCTGTGTAGGGTTGGGTCTGTCCCTTTTTATGCAGCCTCCCTCATCTTGGAACAAGACAAAAATCAACAGAAAATCTGAGATGTAGTAGTTTTTCAGGCTCACTGCAAGAGTGCAAATGTGGTTTTCAAGCACTGATGTTTCTAAGCAGGTAGAGGCAATTATTTCCTTTCAAAATGGTGAACGTATGGTGCCACATACTGCAGTTCAGACACACAGGAGAGAGAAATTTAAGCTGGTTTTGTGTATAAAATTCAGCACAACCATTCCTCACTTCCAAAAGCAAACAAGCAACAAAAACGACCCCTTGCAATCCTCAGTGAGGCACTGACTGATGCAGCAAATAACAATAAACAGAAGAGAAAAATCACGCCACTTCCTGTTACAACAGAGGATTGAAACAGAATTCGTTTCTGTGGGATACTCTGTCTGAGAGTGATCTTTTGGGCTCGGTTCCATGTGCAGTGACAATAAAAGGCACCATGGGGCACAGGCTCTTAAAGAGATAAAAAGAAACCCAAGGCAAGCATGCGCCTTGCAAATGTTTATGGCTTGCTTGGCCTTCACAAGGATTTTCACATTGCTCTGTACAAGTCCCTATTCCATTTGAAATGGGTGATATAAATCAGCCCTGTCAGAGGAGTCTCTGATGGCTTGTGACAAATCAAGAGTCTCTAATCATTACCTCTTGCCTTTGTTGAAGTTCTCAGCACCCCCCATGCCGCTGTCTCTGATGCTGGGATGGCACAGCCAGAGGTGCAGTAAAAGTACCTCGATGGATAGCAGATGGCTGGAATGAATCCTGGCAGGCGGGATATTGTCACGCTCTCATTAGAGACTCCTCGGGGAGTGGGATGAGCCATGGCAGGATTTGTGGGGATGTAGTGCTTAGAGAAGAAAAATTTGAAATCACAGACAGAGATGGCATTTGATCGTTGCTGAGGGGAGTCGCTGGGTCCACGCAGAGAGGAACCAAGTTGTAGCCGCACGTAAAGCGGGGCAGAAGGCAGAGAAGGATTTAAGGATGGGGGGAGCCAGGCAGGGAAGCAGAAGTAGTGTGGGGGTGAGAGAGAAGTCAGTAAGAATTGCTGTGCATGCAGAGTCAGGGAATCTTCCTATGACTGCCAGAAAAAAGGCAGAGGAGCAGATGTGGTGAGTAGAAGAGTCCTTGGCTGCCTGACTGAAGTGTTTGGTTTGTCTGAAGAACCCAGTGAAACCATGTGAGCAGCTTCAAGGGTGATGGGAGAAGAGACTTTATCCAGTGGGATTTGCAGGCTGTAGGGATTATGAGTCTGTAGTGCTGCTTTAACAAGGGAGAGAAACTGGTGGAAAGGAGCGGAGAGAGCTGTCCTTTTGGGACAACCACTGCTGGTGACACATCTCTCCAACAGGTCCACTGGCATGGGAGCAAAAGTAGTGGCCCCAAGTGATTAGGATATGTTAGAAATGCTGGGTGCAGATATCAGGAGAATGGTGATAAATCCAGAGGAGACAGCATCAAAGGAAAGAGTTCAGGAAAAGGATTCACTCAGAGAGCAGGAGCAGTGAGCCCTGATGAGCTGTGGGGATCAGGCAGAGGCCAGGAGGAACAGCAAGGAGCAGAAGGAGGAAGAAAGGGGGCAGGGACAACCTGTGGGATTATGTGCTGGGAGCTCTGAGCAGAGCAGCTATTGCTCTCCTCTGTAAAATGCCGTGGCCTGATGGGAAGTTTATCACCCAGCACAAGGAACACCTCCAAAAGATGGCTGGTTTGGGCTGCCAGTAGCCAAGGATGCACTAAAGGCTTGTGCAAGTCTAAAGAAATTTGGTTTATGTCTTTCTTTCCTTTGTTGACTGATGTCTGTCATTGCACATGGACTTGGGCCAGCTTTGAGTCTGGCTGAGGGACATGTGCAGGGAAGGTTTGTGCAGGGGATTGCAGCACATTTCATAGCCTGGAAGAGCATGTGGATCAGGTTGGTTTGGGGCAGACAGGAGTGGTTTGATTACTTAACAGAGTGAACTGCTGTGGGACAGACAGCTTGCTGGGATCGTTCACTGTCAGCCGGAGTGTAAGGCTAAAAAACGCTCAGAACATGAAATTATTTTATTATAATTTCTTGAGGCATTTTGAGAATACTTGTGAGTGGTCACTTTTAAAGGGTTCTCCTCAGAACTGTTATAGCTTATCAACACATAAATCCCAAACTGATGATTTCTAAGGCTGAAGTGAGTATCAGGATTTTTTTGTAAATAAAAGATCAGCCCTTACAGCAAACATTTCACTGTGTGATTTAGGGCCTGTGTTTAAACCATCAACCGCTTTAAATGCATTAGCATACAAAAAGTAAATGGGCACTTCAGAGGAGACCTTCTGATGAATTAATAATCACCTCAGCTCTGTGGAGATTGCCTTAAAAGCCGTTCCCCTTTGATCTGGCACAGATTAGCCTCTGAAAGGACTTAGCACAGAGAGGGTTGTTCGCTGACACGAAGGTGTTAAATAGAGACGGAGAGGCCAGTCACTTTAGCCTTCTCTGAATTATATATGAAGCTCTCCAGGATGGAGAGCACAGGCCTAAATTAAAATGTTGCTTGAAGAAAGAGGGAGTAGAGAAGCACTGAAGCATAAAAAGCACCGGTGGAATCGCTGCGGAACAAGGAGGTTCCTAATTATTCAAGCTGCTAAATGTAACCGGCTTTTTGATGGCTTACTCAGCGAGATCTTCCTGCAGGTGCAAAACTGGCTGGAGGAGAAAATGCTGCAATGAGTTGTGTGTCTGGCATGTAATTACACTGGTGCAGTCTCCAGGAGAGCTTGTGCCTGGCTCTGCCCCATGGAGGAGGTTTTGGACAGCAGTGGGATGGTTAATTGTGGCTGTGTTCTGCTGCCTTCACATTCCAGCCTTCCACAGCCCTTTGATGGGGGCTGCTGGGTTCAAACTCTCAGATTTGTGGAGGCAAATTGAAATTGATTGAAATTAGTTGCAAGGAGTAATGAGTTTGCTGAGGCCTGACTTGTTAAGTGTGTTAGGTGTTTCTCATGTCCAGCCATCAAGTCATGTGCACCTACACAAGTGGTATAGTTGTGTATTCCCATCCCCAGATGTACCGCTTATGTCTGCACAGAAAAATAAACAGATACCAGCAGTACCTCCAATTTTCAAAGTCCAAAATCCACTGAACAATAATAGAAATCTGCAGCTATCAAACCCAAGCTCAGCATAAGTTTTTCAACAGCAGTTGCCCATCTAACTTCCACTAGAATCATTAAGGTTGGCAAAGATCTTTAGGATCATCAATTCCAACCATTAACCTAGCACCATCACCATGCTCATCATTAAACCATGCCCTGAAGTGCCATGTCCACATGTTTTTTCAACACTTCCAAGGATGGTGACTCTGCCGCTTCCCTGGGAAGTCTGTTCAATGCTTACAACCCTTTCTCTGAAGAAATTTTTCCTAAAATCTAATCTAAACCTCCCCTGGCGCAACTTGAGGCTGTTTCCTCTGGTCCTTATTTTATCCTTACCTCGTCCTTATAACACCCTTATTTAGAGATATGGCGCCAGAAATCAGTGTGTCTGGATGCAGCCATTTGACCAGAGTTTACATATAGTAAATTATTTACTGTATTAATCATTCTAATGGATTTTTCAAAGCCTTCATTAATGCAACATCCCTTTTACCAAATGATGGCACACACATGATTGCACACATCTTTTGGTGCTGGGGGTATTTGAAACCAGGCTTTCTGGGAGCCAATATATAACCAAATTATGCTGACATTTGAAAAGTGCTTTGTGGAAAGCCTTGACAAGTTCTTGGAAATGTATTTGCTCATGGAACGGCTGCACGTGCCCCATCCCTGTTCTTTCCCTGGACAATAAGCAAGCAGTGGGACCATCATAGTGTTAGGTCTTTTTAGGGTGCAGATACACGTTGCACCCTGTGTTGAAGTACAACTCTTGAAGGAAAACTCAAAATCAAATGCAGCACCAGATGTGCCTTTTTTTCACCTGAGGTGTGGGTGATGACTTGCACTGGACATCGTGTGGTGGTAACAGATGCACCTGAAGGATAAACCTTAGAGGGAGCCTGGGGAAGGAAAGCAAAAAAAAAAGTTCCTAATTAGTAACACTGGTTGGTGTTTTATTAAAACAGGTGAGGAGACCATCCATTTGGCACGAACCCTGCCCCTGGCCATTAGCACTGGTCAATATTTATGGAGAACTGTTGCTTTGGAGATGGCAGCTGGGCTGGGACCTCTCCAGCTGGCTGTTTTCTGGTGATAGTCCCCCTCATGCCACTGCTAATTTGGAGGAATGCTCTCTGGTCACAGATGCAAGCAAGCCCACTCCTCAGCTCTGGACATTACCTGTTCTGCCTTTTGCTCCTAGAAATTTTCCCTTGGCTGTGATCTGTTGCATGATGTTACTTTGCTGTTGTATTTACAAGGAAGGAATGAGCAGTGCCTCCAGTCAGCTGCTGTGTAAATGTGCAGCCCAGGGGCAGTCCTCAGCTCTGTGCGCTGATGGCTGCTCAGGCCAAGTACCAGTGAATAAATGACCACTCTTTTTCCTGTCTGGGAAGAAGTCAGAAATGAAAAGTGTTGTGGGGAGAGACCAATATCTTGTTAAACTGTCACTGCACTTAATCCTGTCCACAGCCAGCCTGTGAAGAACAGAGGGGACCTTCTGTTACTCAGCAAGCTGGTTCCCAAGCACAGGAGCAAACCTGCCTTTTTACATGATATGGCACATTCCCTTTTGCGCTGTCATCACTATTAAATTCAAATACAGATAAAAGGATTTAATTTCAGGAGCAGGAAAGTGAGTGTGCTTCAGCCCTCTTAATCTCTTTGCAGTTCAGATTTCCTGGGACTTACACTGAGTGTGTATATCAGATAAAGCCACACTAATTGCGTTCCTTCTTTTTTTTTTGCCCCCCTCTCCCCATTTTCTTTCTGTTTATCTGGCACTTGATGTTTGGAAACTGCAGAACTCTGTTTGGAAACAAGATCAAGTCAGTGGCCAAGAAAGCGTTCTCAGGGTTGGAGGCCCTGGAGCACCTGTGAGTAACCCACCATGCCTCAGAGTTCGGGAAGGGGGGTCTGCCAAAAGTAGCTGCTTGAGAAATCTGCTAGCAATTTAATAGTGTCTTTGTAAACTGAGAAGCCAGTCCATTTGTGGGGGCCACCTGCTTCCTTCTCATTATAAGTCCGCCTCAACTTTGGCCTTTTTTTGTGCCAGGAACAAAGTTATAGAACATATGGCAAATTTGCATGCTCTTAATTTTTGAGAGTATCACCTTGACTTGCACAATATTGTTTGCAGGCTGTTAGCAGTAAAAAGGCTCTCCTCCTTTGCCTCAACTTCCTCCTAAACCCAGGCTCTGGCAGTGACATATGTTGCAGATGACTGGTTTCGATGCAGGCACTGAACATCCCCATTCAGCACAACCCCCTTAGAGCCATTTGCAAGAAGTAAATTTTGGTTGCCTCTGTGTAATTTTTTTCTGTGTCCCAAGGCTGGTGACTCCAGCAGTGATTCATGAATAACCTTCTTTCTTGGATTAAGACAAGTATATGTGACTGTGCTCTGCATGTTTTATTGGCTGTTGATTGTATGATATGTTATGGCCATCGAGAGCACACTGGAAGATCTGGGCTGCCTGACTGGGGGTACATTCTCAAATAAAGGTGCCCTTAATGCTCTACTGAGATTGTCCTCTTTAAGTAGTGCTCATCTGCCCTACATGTCACTTAGTAGACTTCAGCCCTAAATCTGACACTGCTTTTTCAGAGAACAAATTATTTTTTTAATTAGCAATAGTTGTGAGGGAGGCTTTTAAGAACCCCTTCCTTTGGAAATACTGGGATGTTTTTTTAAACCCAACAATATCCTCTCCAAGTCACTTTCAAATAATTCCTCAGATGCTGTGTAGTGTGCAAGTATTTGCTTTCTTTTATATTTGCTGAAGGTCTAGCCTGGGGTACCACATTCCTGACTATCTTTGGTTATTGAGGGGGCTGAGGAATTTCCGAGCTATGGATGATGGAGGTAGCTCAGACTGAGAAAGCGTAGTGAGAAGATGGGGTAGGGAATGACTTAGTGATTTAGTTAAGTGTAATTTTTGTTGGCTGGCTATTGTTCAGCAATACTTTAATAATATAAAGGTGTTTTGAGGAGCATTTCTCTGCACCGAAAGTGCACAAGGCCTTAACAAGGAGCTACCAAATCACCTGCTACTGGAGTCATTGTTTAAATCAATGTGGAGAGGCTCTGTCCCAGCCACAGCATCCCTTTTGTTCACATTGCCTGTGGTTGTGCCTGCAGGAACCTTGGGGACAACGCCATCCGCTCCATCCAAGCCGATGCCTTTGCCAGGATGAGGAGCCTGCAGCAGCTGTAAGTGATTGCCCTGCTCACACCATTAGGCAGGAGGGATCCTCCTGGCCCTGGACGTGAGCAGCAGCACGGGTGTTATCCACATTACCACTCATTTATTTGCCCCTCCCCTCCGTCCTCCTCTGTGGGGTATTTTTACACGAGGAGCTGTCACAGGAACATCTTGCATGTAATAGTGAGTGAAATTAGATCATCAGAATAGGATCTTCCAGCAGGTTTGTGCCTGTGCAATTATTCATCTCCATTCAGGAAGTCCAGCCCTGGTCCTATTAGCCAGCTCTCCTGCTCACACCACCATGGACTTAATTCCCAGTGGTCCATCTGCTCCCTTGCTGTACCTGTGTTTAGGGTGCACACACAGGACTGATACTGCAGTGATAAGCAGCATTTGAACTGCATCCACTTGTCATCCAGCCTTCTGGTGTAAAAATACAGATGTGTTATCAGAGCTGCCACTTGTGCTCCAGGCTGGGGCTCTGCACTGTTATCAGACACTGTTTCCAGTCTTGCCTGGTTTCCTTTTCTCTTCTTCCCCATAAATATTTAATCCACTGTCAGTGTGTTGCTATGCCCCGGAGTAGTGCAGTGTCTGTGGAACACAAAATCACTTACTTGGTATTTGGGTAGGCACAGGTTCTTGCTCCTGACATTGGAAATGGGAATCAGATGGTCACTGTTAGCAGTGACACTTGATACCAGTGACTGGGAATGAAGAAGATAAACACTGTGCGTCTGTTGTGTGATTAAAAACTTCATCTTCTGCACTGGCTCTTGAAACAAAATTGAGATGAAAGATTGATCTTATTAGGAAGAGATAGTGAGATCCCAGATACTGTGAAGTATTGTTTATAAAATGGAGAAGTTCAGCTAGAGGGCATTTACATGCAGAATGCATTATGCTGAAGGATCTTGTGACCTGTCCCAACTAGCCAGGAGGGTTTTATGCCATCATGTGTGTTAGAGACTACACATCATTCTAGAAGAGCAAAGTGGACAGCTTGGAAAAATCAAATCCTATATTCCCTCCCTCTCCAGTCCATTTCTTTCTTTTTCACTTTCCTGCTCATTTCAAACTTCAGGATTTCCTGAGGTATTGGGTAGAAAAATAGCAGGAGATTCACATCTTACAGTGCAGTGCTGGAGCTGGGGTTCTGCTGTGTTCCTGATACCCTGCTCTTGCATAGCTTCTAGTATTGCAGGACAAGAGCTCTCTCTGGGGCATTTTCCCAGTCTCTGAGGCATCCTCACATTTAATTCCAAGGATCAGACTGAGTTTTGCAAACCAGACCAAAGTCTGAATGCCCTAAATTTACAGTTCTTCACTGGCCTCAGAGCTATGCTGAGCCATAATTTGGCCCAGAATATTGAAAAAAACCCACATTAATCCTGAAGCTCCCTTTTTTTTTGGCCCCTTTTTCACACCTCTTTTCCTAACATAAGGTGCTAAGCTAGTATTGGATCACAGAATTACAGAATCCTGCAATGGTGGGGTTGGAACTCAGGATTTCTCAACATCTCAGGATGCTGAGAAATGTTTTGTTTTCCAGACTAGTTACTGTTTGTGTGGGGTTTACACAAATATCTTTGGTCATTTCCTCCTCTACTGCTTCTGCTAATCAGTAAACACAACTCCAGGTTCACCCAGTGGAAGGCAGGGCCTCTCTGCTTACTGCTCTGCCATGGAGGGAACTCGAGGCCTTACAGTGGCAGCTGGGTGTCCTCTCTCTGTTCAGCAGTAAAGTGCTGAATTTGGTCCCCACCAAACATGCTCAAACCACAGGGGCAGAGGAGGAACTCACTGATACTGCTTGTCTGGGGATCACTCTGCAAGCTGGTTAATAAGTACAAGGTGCTACAGAGTGTAACTGCAGTACAGGAGTGGGGCTGTCTATGTGGAGATGAAATGCTCTTTAAATGTGTCATGTCTGTAACATCTTTAGTGCCTCCAGGACATCCCTGCAGTCCTTTTTTTTCCCTCCACCCATGCTGGGGGGGCGGGAGGAATGTGTTTAACATGAAAGGGCTGTGAGCCTCCCAGCCTTCCCTCTGTGCAGGACTCACAGCAGGCTCATGTTGGTTTTGTTTCCCTGCAGCCACATTAACAGCGACAGCTTCCTCTGCGACTGCCAGCTGAAGTGGCTGCCCCAGTGGTTAGTGGAGAAGGAGCTGCAGTCCTTCGTGGTGGCCACCTGTGCCCATCCTGAGTCACTGAAAAGCAAGAGCATTTTTGCCATCCAGCCAGAGAGTTTTGTGTGTGGTAAGTCTTGCCTGCGTGTTTTGAGGTTGTATGAAGGGTAGGAGTCACTTGGGAAACATTTTCTTTGACTACCAGCATGTTATTATGAGAGGGTTTCTGTTTTGTTTTGTTATTCAGTGGGATCAAAGGAAGCCCAAGCCTGCATTTTAAAAATTTGTCATTGGCTACAATTTATTTCCCACCAAAACCACACTGCATTGCTTGCATCCAGAGTATTCCTTACAGGGCTCTCTGAGTATTAAATCAAAAGGGACTAAGGCTTGTTCCACTTCCAGATGGGGCTGCACAGACACTTCCCCAGCCCTCTCAGTTTGACAGTACCAAGACTGCAGCTGTAATTTTATTTCCTTCTGCAGTGTCCTGAGCTCTTCTGCGGATTTGTGTTCCTCACCCATCTTTCTCCCTCTTGGAGACAACAAAGAGTTAAAAACAAAACCCAGAGGAGAATCCCTCCATCACAGCTGCTTCTTCCAAATACTTCAGTTGAGTCTTCACCTGAGCTATGGTTTCAAAGCAGCTTTACTTAATACCCAGAACACATAAACATCTACTACCTTTCTCATAAAGAAAAAGAAATTTAAATCATCACTGGAGGCCAAACTAATGCTGCTCAGGCATCCAGCTTTTTGGGGAAAAGAAAGGCCTGGTTTGGGAGCCAAACCCTGTGCAGTGGAGCCAACCAGTGAGGATCCTGGGTGGAGCTGCACATGGTTGTTTGAAGGAAAAATGAGCTTTTGCAAACACTATTTAACTGAGCTGAATGCATGACTTGCACTGAACGTGGAGCAGAAGCTTTGTTCCAGTGTCCCTCTTGATCCCCCAGTGACAGGCTCTGCCTAGGTGGCCTCTGTCTGAGCAGGCTGGGAGGGAGGCTTGCTGTGCTCATCTGGAAGAAGAGATCCTGAAGGCTCCATCCCCACAGCAACATCACAAAGCAAATGCAGCTTTGCTTCCCGGTGCCTGCCAAGTCCTCCAGGCACTAGTAGTCCTGGTTCCAGAGGCCTGGCTGTTTAATTAAACCTCAGTCAAATATTAAATTACACCATTTGTAGAAATCTAATAAATGAATCTGCTTGGAACCTTGCTAAAACCAACAGTCTTCAGGGCAGAGAGAGTGTGCAAAGCTTTCCACCCCGGTCGGGTGACAGGCAAATACAGCTGCTTCTGCTTTGACAGCATGAGCTGCGTAGAGTCACAGAGTCCTTTAGGTTGGAAAAGACCTCTAAGATCTTTGAATCCAACCATTAACTTACTACAGCCAAACCCACCACTAAACCATGGCTCCGAGCACTACATCTACACATCTTTTAAATACCTCCAGGGATGGTGACTCCACCACATCCCTGGTCCCTGGGCAGGCCTGTTCCAGTGCTTGACAGCCCTTTTTGGGAAGAAATGTTTCCTATTAGCTAATCTAAACCTCTCCTGGCACAACTTGAGGCCATTACCTCTTGTCCTATTGCCTGGGAGAAGAGACCAATCCCCACCTCACTAAAACCTCCCATGAGAAATTTTCCCTGGAGGTGACACTTCCAGCCCTTTAAGTGTCCTCTCCCATCCTACTTCATGCCAATACAGGTCTGGAGGTGAGGTTTTAAGTTCAGTCGTGCTCTTCATGCATGGATTGTACAAGGAAGGACAGCCTAAATATGGTCTGAATATTTTCTTCGGATCATAGCATCTTTCTCAGATTTCAGCCACATTGGTAAAGGAGCTGGGTGTCCTGTAGGTGTCTGAGGTAACTAGGTGACCATCTCAGCCCACTGAAGGAACCAGAGGAACAACAATCCCACGTAAACCAACCACTCAGTGGAGTTGTGTGGGGCACACCTGCTCTACAGAGCACTGCTTATTTCTCATTTCACCTCTTGGCTTGCTCCAGTCTCCCCTCAGAGTTCAGCACTGACTATTGCTGCTGTTTCCTCCCAGATGATTTCCCCAAGCCACAGATCATCATCCAACCTGAGACGACAGTGGCCGTCCTTGGCAAGGACATCCGCTTCACCTGCCTGGCTGCCAGCAGCAGCAGCTCCCCCATGATGTTTGCCTGGAAGAAGGACAACGAGATGCTGCACAACGCTGAGATCGAGAACTTTGCACACGTGCGAGCCAAGGACGGGGAGGTGATGGAGTGCACCACCATCCTGCACCTGCGGCACGTCACCTTCGCACACGAGGGGCGGTACCAGTGCGTCATCACCAACCACTTCGGCTCCACCTACTCCAACAAGGCCCGACTCACTGTTAATGGTGAGTGGGAGCTGCTTCCTCATTCCTCTCCTCAGCCTGAGCTTGTACATGGTACAGTTCCTTGGGACCCACTTAGTTCTTCCCAAGGGTCCACTCCTGGTGGTGAGCTCTTAACCTCTGCAGCAGCTGTCTGTATCTCAGTGGATGCTGAGAAATGCCCTGTGAGGAGCACACACCGTTTTGTGTTGGCTGCCATCCAACCAAGCACTTCAGCATGCATGTTCTTAACAGCTTTAGCTGCCTCTCTTTGGCTGCTCAGGTAGATTCTTTGCCCAATGAAAACAAGAATAACAAAGGGATGCAAAGAAGAGGGATGTAGTGATTGGAAGTTCTGTGTAGGACAGATAATGGATTTTTTCCCAGGTCTTCACAGAAGAAAATTAGCTTTGATCCCAGCTCTAATGATCTCAGTTGGGGGTGTCATGGATTCTGCAGACAGGTGTGCTCTATAGAAACACAGGGTCAGTCCCCAGCAATTCAGAGATACCCTGCAGAAGCAGGTGGACATCCTCCTCCCTGTGGGTAATGGTCATGTTCATCCTCTCTGTGGGAAGGAAAACAGAACTGCCCAGACAATGGTGTTTCCCCCACAGAATTGCTCATGCCCTTTTTTTGTTTTCTTTTATCAGTGCTGCCATCATTTATCAAAACTCCCCACGACATCACGAGCCGGACGGGGACGACGGCACGCTTGGAGTGTGCAGCCGAGGGACACCCCACGCCCCAAATCGCCTGGCAGAAGGACGGCGGCACCGACTTCCCTGCGGCCCGCGAGCGCCGCATGCACGTCATGCCCGACGACGACGTCTTCTTCATCACAGATGTGAAGATCGAGGACATGGGGGTCTACAGCTGCACAGCTCAGAACTCTGCAGGGTCCGTGCTGGCCAATGCCACCCTCACCGTCCTGGGTAAGATGCACCAGTGCCCCAGGAGGCCGAGTGCAAGTGGGAACTGGGAGGGATGGCTGTTCAAGCTCTTTACCACTTGCAGATAAAGAAAAGACAGAGTCAAATGTTCTGCTTAGTCTTGTTTCATTCTTTTACACTGTAGTTCACTAATGAAAAATACCTCTTAAATTAGAGAAGGAGCTGTATGTTGCATCTCCTCTTGAGCCGAGGAAGCCCCTTCAACCAGCCTATTTGCTCTCTGGGAAAATGACTTCAAAAGGAAATTGCACTTTGTCTCTCTTGCCCTATGAAATAATTCACGTGTCAGCTGTTGGCCCATGTCCTCAGAAGTTTCTTGTTGGGAAAACTTAACACCAGTTGGTTGTGGGAAGTGAGGCCTTAGCTGTGGTTGTTAGATCTGTTGTGGTGTGCAGCTGCCATATTCCTGAGCATGTGCCTGCTTTGTGCCTTGCTGTGTCTGCAGAAACATCAGGAATGTTCAGCACTGTTAAATCTGATGTTACACTGTCCCTAAGAATTAATTTCTGTGTTTGTTCTCCTGCAGAGACTCCATCTTTGGTCCATCCACTGGAAGACCACGTGGTCTCTGTCGGTGAGACCATGGCTCTCCAGTGCAAAGCCACGGGGAGTCCCCCGCCCCGCATCACCTGGCTGAAAGGTGACCAGCCCCTGGTGGTGACGGAAAGGCACCACTTCACCTCGGGCAACCAGCTGCTGATCGTCAGGAACGTTGTCCTGGAGGACGCGGGGAAGTACACGTGCGAGATGTCCAACACGCTGGGCACGGAGCGCGCGCACAGCCACGTGAGCATCCTGCAGTCGCTGGGCTGCCGCAAGGACCGCACCACCGTGGGCATCATCACCATCGCCGTGGTCTGCAGCATCGTGCTCACCTCCCTGGTCTGGGTCTGCATCATCTACCAGACCAGGAAGAAGAGTGAAGAGTACAGTGTCACCAACACAGGTAGCTCTAGTGTCCTGAGGCCCCCTCTAACCTTTTGTGCTGCCAGATGTCCCACTGAGGCTGAGCCGGCCCATCAGGGAGCCACACAATGCACTGAACTGCAGCTGGCTTATCTCCCTGGTTCTCTTGGCTCACAGAGCTGGAACCAGCTTTCACATGCTGCTGAAGCATGTTCAGAGCTGCATTTCTCCCCTTGGCTTGCTCTTTAAGGAAGGTCTTTTCCACTTGGCAGTAGTTGCAGCCATTGCTTTGCTACTTTGGTTTTCCATGACCATACGTGGTAACTCTTGAGGCAGTCTGGATGATGTCCATGATGCTGGGAACCTGTCTTACTTTTTGGAAATCTGTATTTTCAAAGATTTTGAATTCAAAACTTGAAAAATTAGACTTTGAAGATGGAATTCCTTTTTCCATGTTGGCTATAAGAGCTAGCCCTGCTGATGGGGGGTATCTGTTACTTTTTAAAGAAAGAATTAGCGTTTATTGCTTTCTCCTGATACTCAGAGGGGATAATTTCATGCTGAAATAAGTGTTGCAGTAAGAATAAAGTCTCCTGACCTCTTTACACAGCCTCTGAACAAAACAGAAGTATGTAAGAACCAGCCTAAGACTTTCCCAGCCTGTTGGGATTTGCAGCCTTCCTATATTATGCTTAGCTTTAGGCAGAGTACAAAAGGATTTTTAAAGACATGGGTTAGGTAGGAAGTCTTGGATAGCCTGTTAGCAGTGTGATGTATTAGTGGGATTCTTTTATAACTTCTTTTTTCAGTCCTGAAAATCCAGGGCTTCATGCCTGATATAATTGAGTTTCACTTGATTTTGTATGGCAAGGGAAACTGAAATTACCTGATAGAAAATGGAGAAAGCCAAGGACAGCCAGGAGGCTTAAGACTTATTTCCTGCTTATGGGAATCAAAGAGCTTGTTGTGCAGAATACTTTTACTCCTGACTTCAGGAGGCAGAGGGCTTGACTCAAAGGAGGGACTGAATTTCAGGGGAAAGAGAAGGATTTACTTATTCTGAAGAAATAGTTCTACTCCACCTACTATGTACTGACCATGCCACATGCAAACCCTCAAAGTGCCTTTACCAGCACTATCTCTCACAGCTTTAAGCTTTGAAAAATCAGGAATGGGGCTTTTGAGGGGAAAGGAATATTTAGGCAGTTCAGTTTCCATTGCACCTACAGAAAATAACCGGTTCTAGATCTGGTCCCAAATCCCCCTTGAAAATGTGAATTTACTTTGAAAATCCTGCTGGGAACTGAGGTTTCCTTGCTCCCATTGCTCTAGATGAGACTATTGTGCCTCCTGACGTGCCAAGCTACTTGTCCTCCCAAGGGACTCTCTCGGAGAGGCAGGAAGTGGCCATTGGAGTGGATACCCAGCAGCCCAAAGGACACATTGACAGCAATGGTGAGAAATGGTTTAATCATTCTGTAATGCTGGATCTGAACTTGATATGGGAGGTAGAAATCACAGCCCAGAGTACTTCTGTGTTTGTGTTTGTTCTGAGTTATCAGAGATCTTCATAATGTAACTCCTGCATTTATGCAGAGCAGGGATCTGTGTTTGACTTCACAGAGCTCTCCTCTCCCAGAAGTTAAGTGTTCCCACAAGCTGACTGCCTCAGAAACTGCTCAGTCAGGCCCCAAGGACTGGTTTTTTGCTAATTTTGGATTCTTTTTTTGGCAGCAGAGTTACACATAGTTATACTAGAAAATGCATTAGCATTGCCTGTCCCTGCCTTCAGGCTTTGAAATTAAATGTTGGGGTTTTACACTATTTAAACACAGCACATTAGGAAGGAGAAGTTCAGAGTTCTGAACTAAGATGCTCCTGAGACTGTGCAGCATTTATTCTGTTAAATGTTAGCTGAAAATTATCTATTCTCTCCATTGCTATTTTTTCTCCATTTTTCCAGTAGAAATAAGACCAACAAGTCACCTAAGTGTGAGCAGAGGGCTGTGATCTTTAACCAGATGGCTTGTTTGTTACAGGTATGTGTCAGACTGACGCTGGAAGGTGTCCAGATGTTGAAGCTCCTGCTGTAGGTTGTAGACAGCCCAAGCTGTGTGTCAGCTATAATAAAGACACTTGGAAAACTGAGGACATGACTGATGGAATGCTTGTTCCAGATAAGACAGGTACAAAACCCATTAATCTGGGAAGGCATTTCGTGTTTGTACAGATCACAAAGCCCTCCAAGTCAGACAGCATTTACACAAGAAATTGTTACCTTCAGAGAAAAAAAAGCCCAGAATGATTATCAGGTGCAAGCACAGAAAATTTACTTTCTCCTGCTTGCTTTGATCCTCTCTCAAGCATGGATAGTTGGAATTTGAGGAACTGTCAGAAAGAGGCAGAGTAAAGCTCCTGACTGCCATTCTGTCCAGCTGGCTGATGGGAATTTTGATTTGAGATATTCCTAGAATATGAGAGCACTTTCAAAACTGAAGGTGTTAAATTTTTTCATGCTCTTTTAAAAGGGCTGTTGACTTCAAAGCTCAGCTTTTTTATTTATTTATTTTAAAAATTTAAAATTTGTTTTGGGCACTACACCTGCCTCTGCTCTTTGCCAATTTTTACAGTGTTACACGCATACTTTTCTATTTTTAGGATGTGCTTTCTGTTCTAACATTGTATTGTAAAAGCCACAGAAAACCAGTCAATGAAACAAATTTCCCTCTAGAAGAAACTAATGTAAAGTTTAATAATGGAAAGTTGTTGAGTGCACTAAGGAAATTAACTTTCAACATTTAGAAACTCCTGCTGCTTTGAATTCTGCTCATCTGTTGTTCCCACTACCAGTAATAATGTATCCTGAGATAACAGTGTGAGCTGATGGTGATCCCTTGTAAAGCAGCAGTACAAAAATAAGAAAGGTAACTTGGTATTTTAAAGCAGCTACAGGAGAGTTCCACTTTGCATTTCTACCCTGATTAGAAAGTCTGGAAAAGGAAATAAATGCATAGTTTATTAAAAAAAAAGAAAGTTACAACTTCTTTGGAGTGAAAAAGAATCCCTAACTAAAGCTATTGATTGGAACTACCTTTAGTGATGGTGGCTACAGAGTTCTGAAAACTGGGTGTGTAGTAGCCCTGTGTAAAATCACAAAGTGTCCACATTATTTAATGAGAGATTCCCCCCTGAACTACACAGAATTGCCCTTTCCTTCCATGATTTGTGTGCTCCAGTGCTGACCACTTCCAGCTGCTCATCCTCCTTTGTTGATTTTCCCTTCCTCCCCCAAAGGCTATGGGCTGCCCGTGGTGTGCACAGAGTGCAGCAGCAGCACAGACAGCATGAACGTCCACATCTACCCCAGGGACTCCGAGTGCTACTCTGAGAGCCTAAAGACTGTGGAAAACACCCACCCCAATGCACTGAGCAGCAAGGAGCGCCATAGGAAGAGGGGTGCAGGCACCAGCCTTCTTCATGCTCAGCCCTGCAATGGGATTGCCAGTGGCAAGAGGGTGGAAACAGACGGGACCCTCTACCCCAGCAACCACGACAGGATAAGGCCAGAGGGCATGGCCAGCGCGCTGCTCGCAGACACGCACGGTACGTCCTTCCTTGGGGTCACCTTTGATCCCCAGGGGCTCCATCGGGGTTGTGGTACAGCCCCATGTGCTCCCCTCAGCCTTTTCAACTAGCTCACAGGCATGGATGGCAGCGGTGGGGTTGGTTTGAGCACAGAATAGACTCATTAAGCTTGGGAAAGACCTCCAGGGTCATGGAAGATAGCAGGCTGAGCATCACCTAACCATGCTGATCCTTTGGGGTTTTGCAGGCTCTTCACAAGCAGCAGCAAAGCCTTCAGAGCTTAACAACCTTAATTTGGTGAGAGCTTCACCAGCAGGAGGGTCATTAAAACAACTGAATGTGCTTCCCGAAATGTCCCCAGCACTACTGGATCTGCAGAGGGAAGCAGAAGTGGAGCAGGCTCTCCTGCCCAGTGGCACCGCAGCCCAGCCCTTCAACTCTGGTCACGAGCCCAAGCTACCCAACAGGTCTCTGGACTGAGAGCACACACTGACTGCCATGTGCAAATTAACAAACACACTATTACTTTTTAAATTTTTTTTTTTTGCACAGAGTATATAGGCTACTTACTTCTACCTCGAATCTCGAACTGATGGCCTGGCAAAGGCAACCAACTGAGGTATGAGAAACAAGCTTGTATGGGGAACAAACTCCTGTTCGAGCGTCATCTGATTGTACATAGTTTAAAACTTCCCTGAGAAGTATGAAGTGTTCAAAAGTCAACTTGCATATGAAGCACATAAATGCAAGGGATTATTGTGTAAAGAGAAAAGTATTTGATACAATTGTACATAAGAGTTTTCATATATAAATATATAAAAAAAAATATATATCTTTTACAGAGGCTATTTTAATCTTTAGTGCATGGAAAACTGAGTGAAATTTTACAATTTTGGCAATATTGTTTTCAGTATCAGGTTGCTGTTAAACTTTGTGAGAGAAATAATTCTGGTGCCTTAAATGCATAAGCATAACTTTTAAAAGCCAGACCGTTCCAAAGGGATTGTCCTCTTTTCAGTGGAAGTTCCTTTACACCATGTACACCGGGGTTGGGTTAATCCCAGGTACTGCTTGGGTGGAGCAGTGACCAGGAGCAGCCCTGTGGAGAGGGAGCTGGGTGTGTTGGTGGATCAGAGGCTGGACATGCCTTTGCCATGTGTGCTCACAGCCCAGAAATCCACCCGTGTCCTGGGCTGCATCCAGAGCATTGTGGGCAGAAGATCCTCCTCCTCTGCTCCACTCAGGTGAGACTCCACCTGGAGTTCTGCACACAGTTCTGGTGCCCTCAGTATAAGGAGGGCTGTAGTGACAAGACAAGGAGTAATGAGTTCAAACTGAAAGGGGGAAAATTTAAGTTAGATATGGAAGAAATTGAAATTCTTCCCTGTGAGGGTGGTGAGACACTGGTACAGGTTGCCAGAGAAGCTGTGGATGTCCCATCCCTGTAGGTGTTCAGGTTGGAGGGACCTCTGAGCAACCTGGACTAATGAAAGGTCTCCTGGCCCATGGCAGGGGCCTGGAACAAGATCACCTTTAAGGTCAGGACAGGCTGGATAAATGGGCTAAATCCAACAATATGAGGTTTAACAAGTCCAAGTGCTGGGTCCTACACTTCAGCTACAACAAACCCCTGCAGCACTACAGGTGGGGACAGACCAGCTGGACAGGGACCAGGCAGAAAGGGACCTGGGGGTACTGACTTGGCAGCAGCTGAACATGAGCCAGCAGTGTGCCCAGGTGGCCAAGAAGGCCAATGGCACCTGGCCTGGATCAGGAATAGTGTGGCCAGCAGGACCAGGGAAGTGATTCTTCCCCTGTACTCAGCACTGGTGAGGCCTCACCTTGAGTGCTGTGTCCAATTCTGGGCCCCTCAGTTTAGGAAGGAGGTTGAGATGCTTGAATGCATCCAGAGGAGGGCAACAAGGCTGGTGAAGGGCTTGGAACACAAATCCTGTGAGGAGCAGCTGAGGGATCTGGGGTTGTTTAGCCTGGAAAAAAGGAGCTCAGGGGTGACCTTATCACTCTGTACAACTCCCTCAAAGGAAGATATAGCCAGGTGGGGGTTGGTCCCTTCTCCCAGGCAACTACTGACAGGACAAGAGGACACAGCCTTAAGCTGTGCCAGGGGAAATTAGGCTGGACATTAGGAAAAAATTCTTCACAGAGTGGGCATTGGAATGGGCTGCCTAGGGAGGTGATGGAGTCACTGTCCCTGGAGGTGTTTAAAAAGAGACTGGATCTGGCACTTAGTGCCATGGTTTAGATGATAAGGCAGTGTTAGGTCATAGGTTGGACTTGATGATCTCAAAGGTCTTTTCCAACCTAGTTAATTCTGTGATTCTGTCCCTTCCAACCCAAGACATTCTGTGATTCAATTGCATTACTTAGCACAAATTTCTTTCCCCTTGGAAATTTATTGTACTTAACACATTTAATAACAGAGAGGTTCAACTGTGTCAAATGAAATTTATAAAGAAAAAAAAGCAGTGAGCAATGACATAGCAACCTGATATTTTCCTGTTGGTGGAAGAACTTAAATTCTATTATTTTTCAAAACTTTGTAAAAATTACTATTTGAACTGTGACTGTGTGAGACTTTAGAGTGGACCACACAGGAGGCACTAAGTAACTCGGCAACAGTACAGAGCCCCAAAACAACCAGAGGAAAAGGCTGTTATGACTGGGAAGCAGTTACCAAAATAAATAACTTGAGCAGTAAACCAGGGGTGGTCTCGTAACAGTCCACCTTTCAAACATATCATCGTAGGAGGTGTTACCTTCCATGTGTGCTGGCACAGCACTGGGCACCACAGCCCTCACCACAGGCCCTTCCCCTTCCGAAGGGACCCAGCTCCACCTGTCTGAGGTGTGTGCAATGATCCAGCCTTGCCCTGCCTAGAATAAATAACCCATGCCAGTATAATGCATTTTCACTCCCAAAAAACATCTGTTCGGGGGGGGTTTGAAACCATAGAGCTGTTTTGACAACAAAACTAAACTGCACTCCTAAGGGGACAGCTGTATCATTAATTCATCCAATACTTTTTTTTTCCTTGCAACATAATACTACACTATGTAGTTGAACAGCCAGACTCTCTATATGAAAATACCACCTTCAAGTGAGTTACACTGCCTTGTGTAGCAATTCTGGGCTAGTTAGAAATACACTTGTTTTATAAGGAAAACTGTGGATTCATGGTTGAAACAGACTTTTAAATGGAAATGTCCCAAATGTTTTTATGTGGTCTTTTAAGCTTGTCCATTAATGGGAGGGGGCAGGTAATAAAGAAATGCCCACCTCAATCAAACAGATCTTTGTCACTTCTGACTTCACAATGATGCTTTTTATTTATAGAAAGGCTGCTTTCCAGTGGTGTTTGTTGGTACCTGTGGATGGATGATTTGAGTTCTGCTAACATGAGGTTGCTAACTCTGGTGATGACTACTTTGGGGCAGGTTTATCACAGGGGGGTTGTCACTTTTTTCCTATGGAGCAACTCAAATACCAGTTCCACTGAGGCTGAGTCTGGGAATCCACCTTTGCCAGGACTGCTGTTCAGAACAAGCAGCAGAGATAAGGGCAGAAACACTTCATGCTCACTTTAGATCCATTACTTAGGGACCTGCTCCAGTGCTACTGCACCTATGGGGTTTCAGGGAGTGGCTGCAAGCTGCCCCTTGGTTTTATTACAAGGTGGTCATACCCAGCCTTAGCTTGAAGAGCCACCAGCTCCTGTGAGGGAAGGACCTCAGGCCCTCAGGGTCAGGGAGCAGCAGCTGCCCCTGGATGAAGCCAGGCATAATTCAGCCAGTACCTGTCTGTCCCAGTCCCTGACTATTGACACATTTGCACTTTGAGACAGGTGGTGAATTATGTTGAGTGCCAAGTTTATTCAAAGCAAAGGAAATGGATGTTAGAAAATTATAAACTGAGCACAGTTTTCCCTTCACTAAAGGGAAAAGTGCTCCAGAACCGACTCGTGGAACCAGGGACACAGGGAAGATGGGAATGATTCAATGGGCTCGTTTTGCTGGCGGCAGTGTCATCACCAGTGTGGATACAAAGCATATTTGCCATGTTAACATTGAAAATAATGTTTCTGAATAAAATTAACTGCCTAATGTTATGACTTCCACTAAATATGTGAATTTGCTGCTTCTAAGAGGCAATGTGAAAGAGGAAGTATTACTTTTGTGTACAAATTTATTTATTTATTAGAAAATTTGGTACAATGTTGTACATTGAAAAACATGTAAGATATTGAAGTGTCTAACAAATGGCATTGAAGTGTCTTTAATAAAGGTTCATTTATAATATTACGGCTGATTTGTTGAGAGTGAGCTTTTGGGAGTTTCAGTTGAAAATTAAATAAAATTCTAATCCATTGCTATAACTCTTTTCTGTCTTTCTCTTATGGAAATGGAGATTAACTGCCAAAGTACCTGCTCTTGAAATTGGGCCATGAGATCCTGGGGAACAGCATGAGGCTCTGACAGCCTGGCATGTGGATGGGGTGGAATTTGGGGCTGGACTGGAAAATACAATACAGAACTCATAAGAAATACATTTCCAATATATCAGCTTGCTTTAGTATCTGGCAAGTCCCCCTGTCTTGGCAGTGCGAACAGAACAGTTGGGGGAGTGAGCATGTGTGCAAGTAAAAACACGGCCAGGACAGCACCAGACTCAGCAGCAGTTGTGAACACCTCTGGTGTTCCCAAACCCCAACCCCACCCTGGATGGAAATTCCAGAGGCAGCTTTGGAGATAAGCCTGAATTCTTGCTTTAACTAAAAATCTCAATTCAGTTTCTGTATATTTTTTAAAAATTAAAACTATTTCCCCCTTGAAATTATTGCTTTGGGTATAAAACAGGTTGTCTGAGAATACTCAAAGTTCCTTAACATATGTAGGAGTTAAAATTTTTTAAAATTGAGAGAGGCTTTAAGAGGCTAGGGCCTGAGGTGATGACAAAAACTGATTCTGCAACATTAAATAAAAACAAAAAATGCACCATTTGGACCCAATGACATAAAGATGATTATTTACAGCTCAAGTAATTAAATGCATCAACTGTAGTGCTAACCCCCTCACCATGCTTAAAGAGCTTAAACAGAAAATGTGATAGACTTTTGAGACAGAGTAATAAATCTTCCTCCCTCCCAGCCCCTAAAATTGGATCTGATACATATATACAGGATACATGTATAGAATGTCATAAAAGAGACAACCTCTACAGCAAGCCATGGTAACGAGTAGCACTACCAACCAGCCAAGACAGGACTTGGCTGAATTCCCAATTTTAACTGAAGATTAAGAATTATGTCCTTTGTTCTCTATGTTTTACTTGTCTGCCAATTATTTTCTAAGTTTTGGCCTCTACAAAGTCTTACTACATGTCATTTGTGTAACAAAACATCCAGCCTGGGCTGTTGGTGCTCTGGGCAGGGGCTCTGGTGTCACTTGTGTCCCCTGGTCAGTACATTAACCTGGTCTGGCATTTGTTCTCCCTCCCTCCAGACTCTGAACACCTGCACATCGTCCTCATGAGGGGAACAGCCTCACAGTTAAATTACAGCACCCTAGGGCAGCACATCATCCCCAGTACATCAGCGTTGGGATGACGGGGACGGAGCGAGCACGGAGCACGCACGGTGCCACCAGAATCAGTGACCTGGCATGGCTCAGTCATGAGGAACTGCCCAGTATCATGGCCCAACCCACGGCCGTGCAGGAACCCATCACCCACCACAGTCCCTTGGCTTTGCCTGCCCTCAGAAACACCCTCCACAGCTAAACCTCCTCCCCCACCACTCAGTCAAGCTGGTGCTGTAAACTTGACCACCAGCACCGACTCTGGTGATAATTTTGCGTAATTCCAATAAGGTCTCCTCACACTCCTCCCCGCACCGTTTTGACTGCTGCAGCTTCTGTTTCCTACACAAGAACAGCACCAGAATTTTGCTCTGCCTGCCAGCAGCCCCCTGAGAGCCCTCAGGATCCACCCTTACATCGGCAGAACTCCGATGTTCTCCCTGCCTTACCCTCCCAGCCTCCCTCCCGTGCTTCAGCACTTCCATCCTCCCGCTGCTTCAGCAGCTGAGGGATGAAGACCAAAAGAAGGCAGAGCTCCATGTCTTTGCACAAGCACTGCTGTAAAATAATACAAGCCCATGCTTTTACTGGAGAAATGTGAGTGTGGTTAATAAAGCTGCATTGGCTTCCTCACAGGAATGCTTGCTGAGCACCTGTACGTATAAACAGGAATATAAACTTCCACAAATACAGCTCAAATCAGAAACAAATGGATTATTGTCTTTTACAAAGAGCTCTCCCAAGCCAGAATCCTTTCGGTGCTGTTGGAGGGCAGCAGGCTGTAACTCTATCGACCCCTTCCCCTCCCCTGTTACGAGGCAGGTGCCACTGAACGATGAAAACTTGCTTTATTTCAGCCTCCCCACAGCCCCCGAGCCAGAGCTTTCCAAAACACTTTCCCTGCAGGAGTTCTAATAACGCCTTTCGCAGCCACCGTAATTAGCTGTTTACCCCCCAAACATTACTTTTTTGGCACAACTCTTCACAATGACCTCACCCACTTTCCATGCAGGAAAATTTCATGTTTGGGAAGCTGGATTATTGGAGGATTTAGTTTTCTCTAGCAGGGAGAGTGGCTCTCAGCCTGCAGGACAGCTGCTGTGAGGGGTGCCGGAGGAAGGCTCTGCTCCCAGCCCGACTCCTCCTCTGCCTCGGCGGCTTCTCCGGCTTCTCCCCCCGCAGGAGCGGCCGGGCTGGCTCAGAGCAGCAGCTGCCGAGTCTTCTCATATGTCCCCAGGAAGATGAAGCCTCCCAGGCTGATGGCTGCCATCCGTGGGACAACACCTGCGAACAAGCTGAAGGCAAAGGAAAAGCAGTTTAAGAGGACGAACCGGGAGCAGATGCAGGGGCTTCGGAAGACAAAGCCAAGAAAAACTCTCTCTTGCTGGTTTCTTAAATCCCACCCCACTGCTCACTGAAGGAATCCGTCTGGGCTTCCCCAACACAGCACTCCCAAAGCTTGTGATTTTTAAGCTCTCTCCACACTCCTCAGGTGCAGAAGGAAAAGGCAGGAGGCTATTATGGGCCACTGGAAAGGGGAGCTCGGACACATGCCCACAAAGAGCTGCAGACTGGGAACATCCTGTCTGCAGGTGGGAACATCCTGTCCTCCACTGCCCCCACCAGCCCCTCTGTGTCAGGGGCTCCCCCTTGCAGAGACAGCCCTGCTCACTGCAGTGGCTCATTCCCAGCAACACGCAATAGCCGTGAAGGAGAAGAAATATTCAATTTATGGCACCTTCACCTTTTTTAGGTGCCTGATCTTCATAGTTCTTTGAAATTAACAGGAAACTTGTGCAAAGCCAATTGCTTGACACATCTAAACTCACAGTTGGTTTAACATCTTCAGGACAGGCCAGTGTATCCTCCCAGAGGATTACAGGCTTCCTTTGTGGCAAGCAAGGATTAAACATTAGGCTTGAATCCATCTGGCATCCCACCTCCTTCCAGATCTATCACCCTCGGCCTGGCTGAGGTCCACAGGGATCCTGTCCCTGGCTTTTCCAAACACTGCATGGTCCTTGCTAAGAGCGTGCCCACAGTGGGACATGGTGTAATTCCTGGTGAGACCTGGCTGCTCAGGAGCTCCCTGCTCCTGCTGCACAGGGAAACCTCTGACAATAATGAGCTCTGCAAAGGAGCCTGGAGCACACAGGCAGATGGAAACATTTTATGGCTTTACTAGACAGCAATTGGGTCTATTACCATAATGACAGCTTTAAAACAGAGTAATTTGTACAAGGCATGTATGGACAGAGCACTGGTAGGGCAAATCCTAGGGAGCAGCACACACCATCCCTCTCCTGCCAAATTAGGGAGCCTCATTACGGGAGCAGGGGCAGATATTCGTTTCCAGAACAGCCCACTCGAGACACAGCTATTACACAAACAGGGGCCCATAACTGAGTTAACCCAGAAGCTGCATCCCTGGCAACCCCTATTACCAACCATCACTTCCAAGAATCCTGGCCCTGCTTCTCCCAGTTCCTGTTCCCACCTGCCACCCGTGGCCTCTTCACACTTTCCCCATGGGCTCCCTTTCTGCATGAGGGCAGAGCTGAACAGCTGCAGGCAGGTCCCAAATCCAAAGAGCAGAGCTCTGTGGCAGGTCTGATCTGAACTGCTCTCTGCTGGGCCATGCCTGCACCCATCAGCAGATGAGATAAATTGGGTTTATTTCTGCTGGCCCCATCAGAAACCACTCTGGTGGGTAGAGGTCTGCTGTCTAGTTGGATTTGCTCTCTGGAGATTTCACCTGGCACTCTGCCACTCCTCAGTTCCTAACAGGAGACTAACAGGACCCCTGCAGTTAGACTTTGGATCATTGAATCATTTAGGTTGAAAAAAGACAAGCCCAAAATAACCCAGCACTGCCAAGCCCACCCCTAACCCACGTTCCCAAGCACCACAGTTACACACTTTTACAACACTTCCAGGCTTGCTGATTCCACCACTTCCCAGGGAAAGATGGTAAGGCAATGCAGGGCCTGGACACAGCACAGAGGGGCCAGTGCTGAAAAAAGCACCGTGTAACCTAAGAAGTACCCTCTGGACCAATGAGGCGGCCATAGTGACACAAACTGCTGCTCTCCTCTGGCCACAGCTCTGCACCCAGCTCTGCACCCAGCTCTCTCTGTGGGCAGCTTGTGCTCTGCACAGCAGCCAGCGGGGCTGGCTGTGAGGAGCAGCATGGCTCGGGTTCGGCGGGCAGCAGGGACCGAGGGGCGAGCAGGCTGAGCGGGGCCGCCGAGCGGGGCGAGCAGAGGCCGGGCAGGAGAGCGAGGACAGGGCCGGGCCCGCAGCAGCGCCAGGCACGGGGCTCCTCGGGGAGGCCTCGGGCAGCCGATAAATGGCACACAATGAGCCGAAGTGACGCTGTTCATAATGGTTTTTATATCCCACAGCTCCTCCCATGGTTTTCCCATTCACAGGAGATTTGTGGACAGTCTGGAGAGTCTCACCCCACAACAGGGTTACCTCGCCTCTCGGGGTGTAATTTGCAGGCTGGTGGTGGAGGCTTTCTCCCCCCTGGTTGGCTGCCTGGCAAAATTCCCCCAGAGATAGGACCCTTCTGTATTCCCTGAAGACAATTTTCTCTGCTCAGAGGCAGAGCTGCTCTCCTCCCCTCGAAGGGGTAGCCCAGTAACAGAGCCTTTCTCTGTGCATGTGCTGTTACTGCCGAGGCATGTGCCCTTCTGGTACTTTTCCACTGAAATCGAGATTCATAACTCACACTTCAACAAATAAAACTAAACGATGTTGAGGGATTATTAAATCGGTACCTCACACGTGCCAACTTCACTCCAACCACGAAGCTCATGGGAGGAACAGGACACCTGGTGCAAAACCACCAGCTCCATCCCCAGCTCCACAGAGGCCACCTCACCAGCATTACCACTCCAATAATCCTTGTGTTTCTCACCAATGAATTGGGAAGCTTCATCCATGGCTTTAAAACACCATCTCCTTGTGTGAAAAGCTGTCAGACAAGATGCAAACTTCCTTTCCTGTGAATGATTCCTCTACCCCTCTGGCAAGAGCAAAGAGGTGCACAGATCCACTCACCCCATTGCTATCCTAACCCCTACCACAGTCCTGGCTCTCCCTGGACAGAAATGGATGTGGAATTTCTTGGCATGAAGCAGAGGGATTTACTAGGTGCAGACCAGGAAGCTGAGCCCTGTGCTCTGGTTTTAATAAGGTGGCAATAAGCAATGTGTCTTTCTGCCATCAGAATTCCTCCTCTTCAAGTACGAGATTTATTAGAGGAGCCATAAATCATGTCATGTTGCAACTGGCCAAAAAAGCCCGACATTTTTATTGGTTTTGATTAATAGATTTATAATTGGCAGCAGGCATGACAGCCTCTGCGTTTATTTTTCCCAAGACTTTCTTCCTTTTCCTTGCAGCTGAAGCAGCTTGGCCTCCTTTACATGTTACTTTTTCTCCAGATCTCTTATTGTTTTGATTTCAACTGAATTGTGTTCCCTTTGGTCCTAGTCCACTGGTACTATCTTTGGGCAGAGTTTAATTCTGGGTTGTTTAGAAAAGGGCACTGC
>NW_008236442.1:2220410-2238020 GCF_000691975.1 Corvus brachyrhynchos | reverse complement strand
TGAAAAGAACACAAACATACATTTTTACTTTCTGCTGTTGGCTGGGGTACGGGGCAGGTTTTCTCAGTCAAATCCAGGCCTCTTCACACCCTTCAGAGCTCAACTTCCACCAGCAGCCGACATGGCCTCACTTCTTCCAGTCCCTTTCAAAACATGCCTTAGAGTCCACCAAGCCATGTAGGACCCCAAACTCATCCACTGCCACATCACCTCATCCCCTCCAAGAGGCAAACCTGAGACAGCCCATCCCTGAGTGTTGCCAGGGGGGACAGCTGGATACCTTCCTGGAATCGGTGTTCAGGAACTTCCTGCAATTTGTTTTGAATTATTTCCCACATGTGTAGAAAGAGGGTTGAACTTTTATTAGCCAGGCAAGCAGAGATCAGATGTTCTGAGAAAGCTGTCCCCCGCAAAGCTGCGATGTGCACAATGCTTCAGGCAACAAAGGTTAAAACAGTGCCCTGAAAGAGTGAGAGGGTTAAAAACCTAGGGAAAATTACAGGGAAAAGCCCCAAGCTTCAAAAAAACCCATTCATTTCTCTTCCAGGCCAAAGGCAGGTGAGACATGAGCCCTGCTGAAGGAAGCACAGGCTGAACTTCATGGACTGGAGAAGTTAAGACATATATTCACTTTCAGAGGCCAACTACTGGTATAAGACACACACTCAAAGAGGACAAGGTAGTGTAAGTGAAGCAGTGTCAGTAAAACTCAATAATAATTTTGACACCTCAAAATGTTGTAGAAACACTAGCAGAAGACTCTGTATTCCTACACTGCTCCAAGGTCAGGAGAGCAATTCTCTGTCTCAGGACTGGACAAAGTGAGGCACTTAAGAGACTGGATGGACATCACCCCAGACTTCCACAGCCGGTCAGAGGAAAGCCCAGAACATTCCTACACTCTGGCTACAGCAGGAAAGCCCTGGAGAGCTGATCTGTGGCTGCTCAGACCTACTCTTTGTACTCAAGCCTGGCTCAGAAAACTTGCGCTTTTGCAATGCGTTCCACACTGCAAAAATCTGGGGCCACGTGCTCAAGGCCAGACCTAACAGGAGGTTCAAAGCACAAGTCAGGGAGCACACGGCTCCCTCCATCTGCTTCAGCTTTTCCCCACGCTGGCATTGCCTGCTCACTTTGCACTTCGCAGCAAGAATGGACAATTGAAAGGAACAGAGGAGACCTTGCTGGTGCTTTCAAATCTAAAGAAATTGCCAGGAGGAGGAAAAACTGTCCATAAGGGGCATGTGGATCCTATGCTGGCCTTTCCCAACACCTCAGGAGAGGTGATTCACACCCCTCAAATAAAACTGTTGTCTTCGCTGCAACGAGATGTGCCTGAATTTAAATGGATACAAATCACAAACGCACACATTCACAGGGAAAAGTCCATCATGGGTTATTAACACAAAGCCACCCTCGCCTCTGACACCTGGAGCTAGGCTTAGAGGTTGGATATATTCCCAACAATGCCCCTTTTCTGTGCTCTTCCCTGGACACTGCCCCCAGCCAGTGCTAAAGTGAGGACACTCAACCTCCCTGAGGAACTTGTTCTTGGCTACCTGACTGTTGCTCCCTGTCCAGGTGTACAGCAATCAAAAGGCTTTTCTGTATGCCAGTATTTAAATATAAACAGATCCCATCCCATCCTCTCACACCCCCTAACACACAGACACACAACCCCTGAGGTGCAGCATGTCCTTACCCTGACAGGCCTTGTGTCCTCCAGATGCCACCAAGGGCAGCCAGAACATTCCCACTGGCATTGCTGGAACCAGCCTGCACCACAGGGAGAGAGAGATTGGGAACTGTTGGCAGAGGTTTAGTTATTTACTGAGCACCTGTCCCTGGTTAGTGCTACATGACAGGAATTACAGACATCCTAACGACCTCCTTACCCCAGGCACAGGCAAAAGCTCCTCGTCTCCAGGAATGAAATAAAGGACACAAAGTGAAACAGAGGCACAGAAGAACAAAGCAATCAAGGTCACAGAGCTGGTTAGTTCAGAACTGGACACCCGGTCCCTTCTGCACTACACTCAGCTCTACATCCAGCAGCTGATTCTGCAGTAAGATATGAATAAAAACACAGTCTCGAAGCACCAACAAGTGACTTTGCTGCTCCTTTAGATTTAAAAGAACCAAAAAAACCCCTGAGTAGTGAAATGCATGTGAAAATTGTCTTGAGTGCAAAACAGAGGACAAACAGCAGGACTAGAGACAATTAAATTCCATGCGTGACCTAGTTAATGTGAGATGACTAATATAAATGGAATGGTCCCAGAACACCTCAGAGCATCCTCATTTCTTTACCTGGTTGCTCAGGAGAGAGGCAGAGATAAATGAAACCCAGTTCTTACAGGTTTATCACTGACACTATCCAAAGACAAAGAAGCTGCAGCAGGCACAAACCAGCAATGACAGATACACAACACAGCAACATGGTGAGCATAGATGTGACTCAGCTGGGGAGGTGCACATTATCAACAAGAAACACCCCAAACTGAGAGACCAGAGCAACAGGGTGAAAAACACCCACAGAAACTTCACAATGCCCATCCTTCACCAACACAACAGCTCTCTTCAGGGCTGGGAGAAAGGCTTTAGGAACATCCACCTGCCAAGGGCTCTTAGCTCTGTGGCTGTCAGCTCTGCTCTGGGTCAATGAGATGATGATGGGAACATCAGACTCAGTAGCAATTTCTAAACTTACTAAACTCACTGAACTTATAAGCAATCTTCCTTCTGCCAACCCCCCATCACAATCTCTGTAGCTTAACTTTGTAGGACAGAAAACCCAGTACCAAGCCCTCCTCAGAAAAGACATACACACACTCTGAATTTTCAAAACAACAGCTGAATAAATCCCTGATGGGCAATTTAACTTTGGGTGTCTGACTCTGCAAGGCTTTTCTCCTAAAGACACTGCATGAGATTCTGGAAGCTGAGCACAAGCCCAAGTCTGTTTCAGACAGCTCCTTTGGGAAAGGACCAGAGAGGAGCATTCAAGGAAAGGAACACAACAATTTCATTAGTTCTGCATGCAGTGCCTGTTCACATCTACTCCTGCCTTCGAGGACAAGACCAGAAATGATTATTAATAGGTGCTGGATTTCAGTCTGTAACGACCCTACAGAAACCCTGGAATACCCAGGCCATTCACCAGCCTGTCTGGTGGCCTCGTTCACTCTTACCTTTGCCAACATAATTCTCGTCTTTGCTACGTCGAGAGGTGTGGTGACTGCAGCTGCAAATCCACCTGAGAAAATTAAAATACCAAGCACAAGTGAGACATTGTTGTGTGAATATAAATGCCACACTGCCTATAATTCCCAGGGCTGTGGTCAACACTGCTCTGTTATTAATGCCCACAGCACGTTCCCTCACGTCAGAGCCCAGGTACGTCTGTCCAAGGTCTGTACACAGACCTTGTTACTGTGTATTGACTTTAGAAAACAGCTCTCTGCTGGTTAACTGTAAATCCAAACATCCCCGGGGGCATTACTGTCTTTTTGTTCTGGACTCTGTACATATACGAACATATGAAGGTTGCAAGGATAACAGATTCCACTTCCAACATCTACAGCAAGTTTGGAAGGAAGAAACTGCTTACTCATTTGCAGAGATGGGAAAATAAACCAGTCACACTGTGTTCTGCCTAGAGAATTAAAGTCTGACCATGTAAATGCTAGAAAGATAGAAACATGTTCTGTATCTGAAACACATATGCTTGGGCTCCTCAGTAGATAGACACAAACTGGATCTGGGACTGTTTCAAAGAAAAAAGACAAGTCAGTGTTTGGGATGGAGCTCATCTCCAACAGATTAAATCAGCTCCACTTTGGATAACAACAATGTGAAGCTGCCCAAGGGTCTTAGAAAACTGTCAGAAGTCTGCTGCCACAAGTGCCATCTTACCCTCAGGGGCATTTTTATTCTCTACTCACTCCCAAACTTCACCCTTGGAGCTCATTACTGTCACTTGCCACAGCCAGCTCAGCTGTGACTTTCCTCCTGAAAGCCAGAAATCTTCAGCTTATCCATCTGCATGTCTCATCCCCAAACATGTGTGTGTCTGGCTCTGTATTTTAACCCTGTGACTACAGCCTGGCCTCTTGTGCTATCTAGGGACCAACTTTGCTGCTTTTCCTCCCAGGATTTTATTCCCTTTGCCTTATTTCCCCATCCTAAAATCAACTCTAATCTTTCCCTCCTCTGTTCAAAATATTTCAAAAGAGTAATTCATGCTGAGGAAGAGCCAAAGTGAAGGAAACTTCTGAAATGCAGGAGCAGCAGTAAGTGAAGAATGAAAGGGGAAGAAAGGGGGGAGAAAAGAGAGCAAGAGACTAGTTCTGAAATCTTTCTTCTTCCTCCTAATTTTTTTTTTCCTCTGGAGCTTGTATAAATCCTGTATCTGCTACAGCTGGGAACAAAGTGACTCCAAAGACTGAAGCCTACACAGTACCCAGGGAATAAGCCAAAAATAATCTGTTTTCTGTTCCAAGTTTTATGGAATGTAGAAAAATTGATCTCTCCTTTCTTGGGATGGGAGAGGGGGGAAAAAACATTTCTTCTAAAATCTGTAAAGTAATAAAAAATCCATTTTCCCTGCTGGCTTGTGTTTTTACCTGCATCTCTCTCTCTCAACCACCTTAACTTGAACATATTAAACCTCTGTTTTCCGACGGAGGAGGCTGGGCCAGCTGGCACCCTACTTGACTTCTTACAGTTCATTAAGGAATGTCCCATGACAGTTCAGGAGATGCAGTAAGGCACATGTGCAGTCCCCTGGATCTCAAACAAGAACAGCAGGAAAGCTGAGTTAGTGAACAGCCCAAATGCCTGGTTTAGGAGCAGCTTCCACTCCCATTAGGTTGGCCCATGTGGTTCACTATGCCGGAAGCTTTCTAGCAGTGATACCTCACTAAAAAGCAGAAAAAATGGGCTGTATTCAAGAAGTCAAAGCAGAAACTATGAGCAAGTTAAACTAAATTCCAGTCAATTCTTGGACCTTCTTTAAGGTCAGAAAATCCTTTTATTGTGAGCCAGTTTTTGCGTAAGTGACCAAAAGGCTTTGAGAGAATGGTCTGGATAGAAACTTTGGTACTCATGTCAGCAATGTATTTTTAGAATGGTAAAAAATAATCTCCATGGAAAATAGTGGCTTTACAAGTCTGGATGTAGAAGCCCTTCCTTTGCCCACAGACCAAGCTAAAATTAAACAGTGAACCACATGGCTGTCAGGCCTGTGTCAAGCAAAAAAATCACAAAGCATCACCCAGCTCTGATGGCAACACTTTAGTCAGACTAACTTATGTCCCTTATCAGATCTCTGTAACTTTTTTTATGCATTTATTCCTGAGAGTTTCTTATTGGCAGCAGCTTCAGTCTTGGCTGATAAGAGTGATTAGAACAAACACAATTTATCCTGGCATGATGTTCCCAAATTCTTATCTAAAAAGTTTAATCAAGGCTGATTGGTTTTCATTTTTTCCCCAGCTGACATCTGGATCTTCCCTACTCTTTTGTTACTAAATTTCAGTGTTTCTTTTTTCATCACTGGGAAGTATTTGGTACAGATTTACCAATCAATTCAGAATGGCAACAGCAACAATAAAATGCTTCATAAGCACAACAAGCAGCAGAATAGCGGCTAAATTAAAAGCAAGTTTGTATATGCTTGACAAAAACATGAGATTAAAGCTAGCATTTGTTGGGGACTGCTTTTTATTGAAGACAGAGTCTGACAAAATGAATATTCTCCAGCCTTAACTCTAAATCTTCAAGATAATTTTACAGTGACCTCTTAAAGCTTAGTACAGAGGTACCCAGGAACAGGATAAAGGAACTTAAAACTTGACTGCTTCCAATCACCAGATTGATACAACAGATGCAAACTGTCTGTTCATTGAAAATAGGAGGGCTGTGCAGTGCACTAATACACCATAGGGCCCAATGGATCTTTAAATCACTTATTTATTAAATAAATCATTCAATTCCTGCTCTCACTGAACTCACCAAGAACTGCCACATGAGGCTGGAGTCTGCTCCACTAATCAGCAACCAGGAAAAGCATCAGAGTATCAGGTGGACAAGAAAGGCCCAAACACATCCAGACTCCCACTCCTAAACCATCCTGGTTTCTCTGCAGAGCTGATGGAGAAAAAGGCACCTTTGCAGGCAGTCTGTGTCCAGGCTCATTCACCAACTCAGTCTTGGAGAAGGCTCCTTTCTCCCTTGCCCTAGACAGATCTGGGGATGACTTGGGCTCAGCAAACATGCATAAAGATGGATTTTCACATGGGAGAAGGCTCTTGGCTCTTTAGTACTTCTAGCAGAGTGACAAATTCCTCTATTGGGAAAATAAACCTTCGTGCAGTAGTGGAAAATTCATCACCCATCTTCCAAGAAGTTACAATGGTCACTGTACATTCACACATCAGCTGAGCAGCCAAACTTTACCAAGTCAGGATGTTAAACAGAAAATCCCCCTGCTACTCACACTTTCCCAGTGACCAGTCCTTGATGGAAGTGCTGGTGACAGACATCTGCAGAAAATGATTACAGAGCTGATGGAGAAAAAGGCACCTTTGCAGGCAGTCTGTGTCCAGGCTCATTCACCAACTCAGTCTTGGAGAAGGCTCCTTTCTCCCTTGCCCTAGACAGATCTGGGGATGACTTGGGCTCAGCAAACATGCATAAAGATGGATTTTCACATGGGAGAAGGCTCTTGGCTCTTTAGTACTTCTAGCAGAGTGACAAATTCCTCTATTGGGAAAATAAACCTTCGTGCAGTAGTGGAAAATTCATCACCCATCTCCCAAGAAGTTACAATGGTCACTGTACATTCACACATCAGCTGAGCAGCCAAACTTTACCAAGTCAGGATGTTAAACAGAAAATCCCCCTGCTACTCACACTTTCCCAGTGACCAGTCCTTGATGGAAGTGCTGGTGACAGACATCTGCAGAAAATGATTTACCTTTATTTGGCAATAAGAATAAAAAGACTTGAAGACTTAAGATATTCCCCATGGTTGCTGCTGGCACTTTCTACCATTTTAGCTGTCATACACAACTAAAAGCATCAGAGCAGAGTGAAATACTTCACCTGGGAACAATTCATAACCCTAGGTTCTCGCAGCCTGTAGAATTTGCTGCTACAGGAAAAGGTACACAATCCTCAAATAAGATCCTATGAAGGGAGGAAGACAAGTTCTCCTTCAGTTTTGGCGTCTTGCTTTTCTGTACCATTTTAACTTCTCCTCCCCTTTTCACAAGGGTCCAGGGAATCATTCTGGCCATTACAGGGGTTCTCCCTGACTCTGAGTTCCTGTCATACAGCCAGACCCCCGCTTTCTATTCTGCAATACCAGTCCTGTTCTGTAGGTCAAGCTCACTTCAAGAGACAGCAATTTGTTCCTTGTTGGAATTAGTTCATCTTAGGAAAAGAAAAAAAATTCCAGTGGAACTGTACTATTGGCTTTCTTCATTATTACTTTCTGTACTGACATCTGGAGATTACCCAGGACCGATTCAGGATCACATCCCAATTTCCAGGTTGAAAAACTGAGTGGCTCAGGTCCAACGCTAAATCTCACAGCATCCTCTTACACTGACTGATTTCCAAGTTCACAAATGGTCTTTTTCAGAACTCTTCAATCAATAAGTTCTTATTTGAACTTTTATTTTACTGATACCATGTTAAATTTTTTTAAAAGGAAGTTATTCTGGCCCTTTATCAGCGTGGGAACACCACCTGCCTAAAGTAGAGCGAAGTGATCTGAGAACGTCTTTGGATTTCAGCAGAAATACCAAGACAAAGCACTGCACCCTCCAGAGATTTAACCAATTCAGGGTTAGGAGCATGTTCCAAGCAGACTCTGCAGGGAAATCTTGAGAACTACTCAAAAATTTATTCAGAGCTATAGAGTTAAAGAGGCTTTTAGACACAGTGTGTAATCTTGTCAGAGCTGATTAGATCAAAACAAAAGTGATGGGAAATCCTCCCTGTTAATGTGCAAAAAGCTCTCGTTAGTGCATTATGACTCACTGGACTTGCACCTCCATTCCTGGTGACTTTGTCACCACACAGCATTAATTATTCATGTTAAGCCACACTTTTTCTTATGGCAGTGACAAAGAAGGCAGCTTAACAGGGGCAATTTTCAGTCACATTAAATGGACATTAGGTTCTTTGACAAGCTGGGGATCACCTTGCTGCTCCAGGGCAGTATTCTTCTTTCCCAACAGCTAATACCCAATGGCAGGATTTCCTTGCCACTGACCTACTTCCATGGAGAACACAGGAAACCCACACAGAAGCTCTCCTGGGATAGCCTGCCTTGGTACACTGCAGGGCTGGGGTAGTCCAGCCAGGCAGTCTAAATCCAGAGAACACTTGAGCATGGGGTGAAACCAGAACCATGTCTGTATGGGGACATGCTTCCCTCCTCTGCCTCCATACCCTGCCCAGATCTGGGGTGGTGTCCAAACAGTTCAGACACGAGGCAAGGTTTGGTTAAAACACAACCTCAGGCTTAGTTTGGTTAAAACACAGCCTCAGGCTTAAAATCTCGTTTAGATCTACCCTTGGGTTCTTCCCCACTGACTGCTCAGGTATCACCTTTTCCCACTCCCTGGCTGCTCCAAACATCTCTGTTAAGACACCAAAGATGATGATAAAGCTGGACAAGGCACTGAGGGATTAAATTATTAACAGATGAGTCAGAGAGGATTCCAAATCTCTAATATTTATGTTCATGCCTATTATATTTCCATTAAAAGCCCATGGATCACATACATCTATCTTACATATGAGGGCTCAATACGGCAGCGTTGGGCCTCTTGCAGCACTTTGGCTGAAACTGCTGCCATTTCACAGGCACTGGGGATGCAATTCAACAGATTGTTGCTCTTGGTTCTGTCTTCACCAAATAGTTATAACCAACTCATACAGACACACACATGTGTGTGTGCCATAAAGGGAAGCTAAACAGGACTTTTCTTTCAGTTTCTTTCAGCTTATTACCCTGCCCCTCAGGACCTCTAACATATTTTTAGAAAGTATTGAATTCAAGCAAAGAACACAGGAGAAAAGCCTGTCTGTGTGATTTCACCATCCCACCACCACCATGGTGGCTTTTGGCAGCATATCTGTGTGCAAAGGTTGTTTTTTGGATAACATTTGCCTTTTAAGGTTTATAACACAGTGATTTTAAATCACTTCTATGCACATATCCACCTTGTTTTATTCCCAGCGAACTGATGGGGTTTTAATTTTTTTGTTTTGGGATGGAAAGAAAGGGATAAAGAGTTTGGTTGGCTTTTTCTTCCCTCATCTGAAGCTACATGTAGGTAGTCAATAATTTTTAACTCTGGAATCCATTGTTCAGAATGCAGGAAATTATTGTTCCACTGCCTCCCCTCAGCAAAAAGGCTAAATATTTTCAGTGAAATAGAATGGATGTGGTACCAGAATAGATCAATATCAGAGCCAGCTTGTTCCATACCTCAGGGGGAGGCAATGGAGACAGAAGGGAAGGTTCTGATCCAAAAAGAGTTCAACCTCCTAAGCTTTGAAGCAGGTCGTCAAAGGACACATGAGAAAGGAAGATTACAATACTGCTGGTGAAAAGGAAAGAATAGGGAGACAAAGCACAGAGAAGAAAAACCAGGCTGAAGGAAGGATAACTCAGAGAATATTCATCCTCACCAATTACAACATGATCTACAAATTACGACTCCAGCTCTTCAAAGATTCGTGCTTGGGGAATAGAGTCTAGGAAGGCAACCAGGCCAAGTGTCTCATCTACCACCACATGGACCTGGAAGTCTCTGTGCTGCTCCAGGACCTAGTGTCTCCTCCAACACCAAGTGTTGGTGCCCCCAGTGTGTGCCAAAGGACAGTGAGCACATGTCCATGCACAGCTGTGCCTCTGGACGCTCCTTCTGCAAGATTTCTGCTAGAAAAGGAGCAGACAGTGCTGAACATCCATTAAATAGTAGCAAGTCCAAGCACAACTGGTCAGAATTATGACATACAGAGAAGGAATTGGAGGCACTGGGCTAAATTTCCAGCTGAGACACCAAATTGGACCTCAGGAAATTACTCTGCAAGGCCTTGGGTAAATCAGATAACCTTTCCAGCTCTCTGAACATGCCTGAATGCAGTTTTTGTATCAATCTAACTGTAAAGAAATCAACAGAGGTAATGATCCCCATCACACCTGCAGACATACAGATTGAATTTTAAAGCATTTTTAGTCTGTTAGCTTGATTTGTTTCAAAAGAAAAATGAAAGATCTGCTTCATTTGCTCTTATTTTGTTTGCACTGACTGATGAAGTCAGTGTAAAATCCAACAGCAGGATCTTAAGCAGAATAAAACTCCCTTCCCATCAACATAAACAGAAAAAATACAGCTGGACAAGACCACAAGAGGTCACCTAAAATATTCTCTCGGCCCCAAAATGGAATCAGTTCTACCTAAACCATTCCCTCACTGCTCACACACCCAATCTACTTAACTCTGTGCAGCAACAGCCACACTGCCTCCCCTCAGCTGTGCAGTTTCTGTGCCCTTCAAAATGAAGCCTCAGTCTCTGCTGGAATTCTGCTGCTATTAATACTTCATTTCCCCTAACAGAACTTATTTTTAAAAAACTACATACAGTGTAATGACTCTGATTTTGTAAGCTATCAAAGAACAAGCTTTGCTTTTGATAATCTCTTTTTCAAGAAATGCTATAATTTCTCTTTAAACAGGATTTATTTTTTCCACATATTCTCTTACTGGTTTGGAATCTCAACATGTATTTTAGCTCCGTGGGGAAAAAGCTCTGGCTATCCATCCCTTTACTATTAATCTGTTTTTTCTATTAAGACAGTTGAATCTCTCCTCCCACAAACTTGTCAGCTATACTGATGAGTCATTAATTGATTCTTTTCCCCTCTTTTTGTTTTTTTGGGAACAAGTACAGTAGGCTAAAATCAAGCAAGAAGACTACTGAAAAATTCAATTAACTTCTGGCTTGTTTGGTAATAAATAGTGCAGTATTGTATTCTGCCACTCTTTATTCTTGTTGTAGTGTCTGGAGACTGCCCAGATGTTTCATCCTCTGGGTTTTTTTGCTGAAGAAGGTATTGCCTCCAGGCTGAGCAGTGCTGGCCCTCTGCTCTCCTGCCTCTAGTTAATCTATGTGGCTGTCAGAGCTGTCACAGGAATGGTGAATCACGGCCTCTGCAATCACTTCAGCCCCTGGGGAAGTGCTCAGAGCGAACAGCTGCACAAACCCCCACCCAAGCAAGGTTTCTCCTGGATGAGGATTTTACAAATCAACTTTGAAATAATCACAAAGCCTGACTGACAGGGCCACAGTTTTTAAATAACAGAAATTTGTCAAAAACAAATTGGTTGTCTTTCAAACAGACACCCTAGTTGAGGTTTTTTTTTTCTTCTCTTTCCTTTGCTGACTTTCGTATTTCCAAACAACTGGATCCGTTTTCTTCTAAACAAACTTGAATTACAAAGGAATGTTGTTCTGCTATACTTAATAGATTTGCACATTTTTCCCTTTCTTCTTTAGTCTTTCCCAGTATAACATGTAATCCTTTGCACCTGCAAAAGCTCCACAGACTGCTGACTGCCAAGAATCCACCACGTGACCCTGCTTCCATGACCAGAGATCCTGTGTTTAAAGAGAAAGGAAAATAAAAAGTTATTAAATGCTTGAATCTATCTGATCCCCATGTGAGTTAACTCTGAGGATGGGAAATTAAGAGAAAAGCTATTTTTGTGGCATTTTTGAGTGATGTAATAAGTGATTTTTCCCAAGGAACTTGTGTATTTGAACAAGCAGATGGAGTGAGAAAGACGTCTGGAACTGAGGAGGGCTTGAAGCAAATTGCTTTCAGGGAATTCATATGTATGTATTTAAGCCTGTGGCCATGCAACTTTGCAAATATTTTGTGAATTTATTTTCTTTTTGGCAGATAAAACAGCACAAAGCAAAACACTGAGCAGGAGAGTGGCATGCAAGAACCAGTATCAGCTCAGCCTCGATGTACCCAAGGCTCCCATTTAAAATGAACAGCTTCCACTACCACCAGATACAAGTCCTGTTTGCTCCCCTACATTTCTTAAACCAACCCTTCCCCTCACACTGCCCAAAAACCCCCATCATTAAGAAATTACTCTTCTCACTCCCATTATGTCCCAAAGCAGGTGTGTCTCTGTTTTTCACTTGGTGTCATTAGGGACCACACACCCTCCTCTCCATGGCTCCCACACACCCTGCTCCCATCCATTAACTCACAGCAGCGTTTAAACACACACATTTAAAGCCCCAGCTAAACAGTGCCTTCCAAAAACACCTCTCAAGTCACGTCACACTATTTGATGAGCCTGGTCAGTACCAGCAGCAAAGGCCAGTCTGCTGGGAGGGGTTTACCGTGGCAGCTACAGTCACTGTGTTCTCTCCTCCTTCACCCTGCTCCATCACCCCTTTCCCATCTCCTGAAACACTTCACACTGGAAGCTGTCTGGAGGAGAGGTTTCCGGTTTATGACGTGAGGATCAGTACTGAGCAAAAAGGGATGGGATCCACGGCCCTTCTGAGGCCCACCACAGAGAAATCAGCAATTTTATTTTATAGCTGTGACATTCTACTTTTTAAAGACATGTTACTTCTGTACTATAAAATTTTCTTAAAAGCAACTGGATAGCCGTGCTAGGCTGAGATACTGCTCTTGGGCTCCTGGTCTGCAGTGCAGCCACTTCCTGCTAGAGCAGGAGAATCCTTCTCTTGTTTGCTGACTCTTCATTTAACATGCTGTCCTTGTGACTCGCTTCTTCCAACTTGGCTGGTGGTTATATTTCAGTTGAATGTTTTAAAAATCAAACTGTTCAAGCAACAATGGCCAGCCACAATGTTGTTTGGTACCCTGCCACAGCTAAATAGCTGCAGCTCTGCTGTACGAAAGCACTGAAGGGGTTCCAGCCTCTTTAATGCTAGCCATTCTTTTCCTGGTGTTTTCGGTATGGGCTGCTATTCTGCTGTCACCCACAGCAGAAACTGATTTTCATCTCATAAATAAATAAATAGAGATTCATAATTCTTCAAAACCATAATATGCTTTTCTGGAATAACTTACAGTCTTTGGACACACAGTTCTCTTGCAACTCAGTCCTGATGGAAGAAGGACACACACTCTCTTAGACAAACTACCTTCCAGAGTATCTGGGTGTTGTCAAAGCATAAATCCCACTTTCAGCACCCATTTGCAAAACACTTCAGGTGCTTAAGAAACCTTGAATTGAAAGTCAGGGTTCAGAAACTGAGCTGCTGGAGCCACAGCTTTCTTTTGATAAAAACAGAATTACTGTATTTTTTAATTAAACATTCTCCAAACATCTGTACATCTACAGATAAACCCGCGAACCCAGAACAGTTACTGCTGCCATGTAAAAATGCACTGTGGAAGAGCTGCTGAAGGACTAAGAGGAAAACCAGCCCATTAATTCAGACGTTCATGGCTTTGCCAGAAGCCCAGCATATTCTCAGTCATGATGGGGTTTTATGTTAATGTCATTGTCCGAAGAAGAGGGAAAAGGTCATTCTGATTTCTTGGCATGTAGCTCTAAAATCTAGTTTCTGATAAAGCCTGGCTTCCTAGTGCAGCTCTGCACAAAGAGCCTCTGCCAAGCAAGGCAAACGGTGATGAATTCCCATCCATTATGCCTGCAAATTGACAACAGGTATTTGCAACAGTCATGCAATATGGAAAATGGTTTAAAAGGGTGGAGCCAGCAACAGTTCAATTGAATTAGGGAAAAGGAGAATTGAGGCTGGAGAACAGGAAGCAAATTCCCCAACAGTGAGGTCTACTGAAGCGCGGAGCCAGCCTCCCCAGGGAGGAGAGGAAAGCCCTCTCCTTTGAGTCATTTAAAAATAGATTGGAGAAGGCACTCAAGACTGTACTGTGGGGAATAATCCTGCGCTGGCAAGGGCAAGATGAGATGACTTCATGTGTTTCTTTCCATCTCAAATTTCGGTGATTCACCCAGAGCTCCAAACCTGAACATGCAGAAGAGCAAGAGGGAAGCACGGCATGAGGACATGATCCTGGAGGAAGTCAAGAGGAACAAGTGTCACAGGGCCAAGAGGACCAGCAGGACTCTGGTCCAAATTCTTTCTAACCACACGATGCTGTGGGCCAGGATGATGTGCTGGAGGTAACACATGTTTTCTCTCATAGCCCGTGGACCAACTAATTGACAGGGCTTTGTGGTAAGTCAGGCCTGTAAGTTCTTCAAAAACACTCACCCTTTGAGTGGGTTTAAATACCATTAAAACAGGGCAATGCACAGAAGGTGTTAGAGGTTTTTAGATTACTATAAAACCAGGGCCTTGTTCCTGGAAAGAAACATAGGATCCATATACAGATCTCCCCAAAACACTGACTTTAAACAAAATTGCTGGTTACTGCAGTGATACAGTGCTTAGAGCACACTCTGCCATCCTAGATGCTGCACAGAAGCAGAAGAGCCTTCCACTTGGGAGGATAATAGCAAGAGCTCAGGTCAGGCAGAGCTCAGAGCCCAAGGGGGGCAGCTCAGAGGCTCCAAAAAAGGGCAGCAGTGCCCATGTAATGCCTGCAGAAGCCCCAACGACACTGCTCTCTCTCCACATGCTCCTGCAACGTAAAACACAATCCAGGAATTATGAGCAACACGACTGCAGCAGTTGGCTCAGCTTGGGTTCCCCACCACCATCACCAAAAAGCCTTCTACCTGCTCACACTGTGCTCCTGCTGCAGAAGGCTGCAGAGGATAACCTGACTTTTCCAGGGCAATACCCATTCTCACTAGCATTCGCAGCCTAGGAAAGCAAAATGACAAGGAGCACATTACATGAAAGTGGCCGCCATGCCAAGCCTGTGTCATGTGTATTCTATTAAGCGGAAGGCTGAATAGAAGACTTTGTTTTCTACTTCAAAGGACCCCATCCCAATCTCTCTCTCTCTCTTCCCTTATGAATAACAAATTGGAAATAAATCTTCTGGCTGAAGCGCATGGAAACTCATACAGTTGGGGCCCTCTGCAGCTTCCCAGCTCAATCACATGTTCATTTTTTTTGTAAACACTTTTCTGTGATATATATGTAAATCTCGCTGTGCATTGCTACACCATGTAAAGCAATACAGCGGGTGTGGCCTCAGGGGATGGGACACAGTGGGAAGCCTGACTGCATATTTCCAATTATTCACAGGGATAATGTTCACAGAGAAGGGTCAAGTTTTATTCGTGGGCAGAACCCTATTTTTCTTCCTAGCAATCCCATTTCTTACTGCTCCATAGGCCAGTGTCCCCTAATTCTCACCACAAACATTATTTAGCTCTTTTGATACTGAGGAAAAAAGGACACCCTATTTTTTTGGGCAGAGGGAGCATTGGAAAAGTCACTCTCAGGATATACCAAAGGCCATTCAATCTAAAAACAAAAAAAGAAAATACTACTTTTTTCCTTCTGTCCATGTTTGTGGGCAGCAAATACATCCCCCTGCTTTTAAATACTGCGGGTAAGTATTTGGTGCCCACAAACGTGGACTCCTCAGAGTGCTGAGGACACCTGGCCTCCAGATGGCCAATAACCTTTGACCAGTGCACACAACTCTTACCTGTGCATGCCTGTCACCTTTGCCACGCATTTGTAGTAAAAGTTTGTGGCAAAAATCAGCTGTCAGCTTTGTGTTCTCAACGCAGCCAGGTCATGGTCTATATTCAGGACATCTAAGCTTTGGTAATCCAGGAAAATGCAATACTCACACTTCTCTCAAACCTGATGACCAGCCCAACACCGCCAATGCTGCAGGAAGCATCACAGAGAATGAGACATCTCTGCCATGGCCTTGCTATTCTTCAAGCCAGAACTCGTGGCATACACTACACTTGAGGCCTGCAGCTGAATAAATATTACAATTCACTCCAATGATAAGTATCTATAGTATCTCTATGTACCCCTCTGTTCACAACAGTGTTCAACTTCATGATAACGGGGGAGAAAAAAATCAGTACAAATTAATCACATGGATCTGTGTGCATGTGCGGTCCTGCAGACTGAGGAAAGAAAAGCAATTTTCATGTTTGCCTTTCCTACTAGGGATTTTACTCACAACGTGGCATTCTGCATGGCTGACCCTTACAGATGCATGGCACATTAGCTACAGGAGAAGCAAAAAATTCACAAGTTGATTGCAGTTTCTATACATAAAGTCAACACGGAACAAAGAACCGAAAGTCCTCCTCAGTGGATTTTTATGTGCATATGTGCAGCATATGGGCAAGTACATGTGTATATTATCTTGCAGGAAACATGCAAGCCCAAACATGGGAAAAATTCAATGATCTAAGTTCACTGTTGACATAAATGCTGAGACTCCATTTGCACTAATGGAGTTGTGCTCACTTACGCCAGTACTGAATTCAGTCCTAGAATTAAACCCACCCAAATCCTAGATAAATTGAAAGAGAACAAAAGTTGGCCTATATGCAAGAGCGTATTTTTCATGTTAAAAGCATTTCATTCCCTTTTTCTGCCCATATAATACTGCATTGATGTCTGTGACCCATTTGGATGTAAATCAAAATGGATGTGCTAAAAGCCTGGTTAAAAGGAAATGTTCTTCGAAACAGCGTTCCCATGGCAAGGCAGAACAGCTACACCCAGTTTCCGTGGCACAAAGGGACATACAGGGAGGGAAAAAGCACTTCTAAAAAATCACTTCAAAGCCAGCAGGGTTTTCCTTGAGTACCTGCACTGCTACTGCCTAATAGATCTGTGCTTCATAAGTGTGTGTGAATAAATTACATGGAAGGATTACATAAATCTGCTAAGATTCTTCAGCAAATAACAAGTGTCCAAATAAACTCCTTGATATTCAAACATCCCCAGATGTCATTGGCAAGCTCAGCAACTTCTAGAGAACCTCTTGTGGCCTGGGCATGACCAAGAGCATCACAATCTGGCTCTGTATCTATGGACTGTGTAAGCCTGTTTTCCTCTGGTCTGTTTAAATGCTGCATTGATGATCCAAGGCCATCTGACTTTTCCCAAACGTGCCTGCAGTGCTGTGAGCAAGGGTTGCATTTGTTTCTCTCCCTTTGGTGCAGATGGTGTGCAGCATTCCTTGGGCTGTGCCCCAGGACAGCGTGAATGACACTTATTGTGGCAGCAATAAAGCCAGGGCTGTTTGCTCAACAGCTGTTGGGTGCATTGTTCCTTTGTGAGAAAAATGCAGCCGCTCTGCTCATGGCATGGACGCGTTACATCCCGCCCCCAAACGCCCCGTGCAAAGCTGTTTTCCTGATTCAGCACCTAAGCAAATGGCAGACAGTGTTATTTAACCATTAGGACTTAATCCCAAAATCAGCCCAACTGTTACTCAAAGAGGGAGCGAGGCATGGTAGAACACTTACTACACTGCCTGCAAGGAAATGGCTTTAAAGCTGGGCCTGGGTTTCATTTACTCTTGACTTACATGCAGCTGAGCACAGAGGAAAGAAATACTAGACTTCTCCAGGAAAAAAGGAAAACAGTCACCTACCTGTAGAG
>NW_008236442.1:2210689-2220240 GCF_000691975.1 Corvus brachyrhynchos | reverse complement strand
GAAAGAGCCATTCAAGGCCTAGTTTGGCTGCATGCCTCTATTTTCTACTTGCCCTGTTAAGCAGCAACAGATCTGACTGTAAATTTTAGGAGGGAAATAGCATGTGGTTTATTGATTCAATGGTGGAGTTATAAACACATATTATTGCTGAGAACCCCACCTGCCTGGGCAGAAGTATTTTGTAAACTTTTCCTTCTTATTAACTTTAAAAATCAGGTGCAATGAGCTTCAACCAAGGTTGGAGTCTTCACTCTCCACAGAAAGCCATCAAGCAGTCTTTGCACAGCAAGTTTCAAGATATATCTCAAAATCTATCTTCACTGATGACCAAGAGCAAGGCTGAGCTGACCCTAAAATCAGTTCACACCCTATACTGCCTATACCAGCCCCCAGAAGTTGAGCTCTCTGGAGGGGGGAACCAAGAGAACCAAGCAAATGAGCACATGTGCTGTTGTCCTCTAGATCTATAGTTCAGTGCACCAGCACATGCCCCTCAACACAAGTGCCTTGTGCCTATGGTTACAGCTGCACCTGAACAGAAAACAAAGGACTTAAGTCCAACCCCAAACCTGCTCTCTATTGTGTGGGCAGAAACTAGCTTAGAACCAATCCATGGAACTCCTGTTCTGACCCAGCCAATTCTCTGATCCTGCTCAGCCTCACAGGGGAATGGCTGGACTCTCCCCATTCTCTTTTTGTATAACACCTGTTATACTGTGAGACCTACAGGTTTGAGAAAATTATTTTATTGCTAAAACCAGTGATAAAAAATTGTGGGCTCACTAGATCTGCAGGAAGTCTAAGAGTTCTAAATTTTGCTCAGCACTGAGACAAAGAGGGAAATCCTGGTCCCACTGAGTGCCAGAAGAGTCAGACATCACCTTGAGCATGGTCAGTTGAAGATTTTTATCTTTCTTTGAAGCTCCTGGGCCAGTGGAGCAGCACAGTCTGTGCCAGCCCTCCCAGGGAGGTTGGGTTTGTAGGGGCAGGGCTGGCTGACCCTGATGTTCCACAGTCTTAGCAATGTCCAAGTGTCTGATCTTAAAGAGTCAGACCTGTCTAATGAAAAAGACAAAAGGTTCCCAGGACAGTAGGTTTGTTTTCCTTAAAAAAATCCACCAACTAAACAAACAAAAACCCCCTTGTTTTAAAGTCAACTCATTTGAGGCCTATGTCCTCCTGTCCCGCCTGCTCCTTCCCTCCTCGCTGCCTACCAAAGCCTTTTCTCCAGACATACAATACATTTGGTCTATAAAGAGACCATTCTCCCTGTACAGCTGCATTTGAGTAATTCTCAGAGGCTCTGAAGTGCAGCCAACATGCAGAAATATAAAACCCAAGAGGACTGAGTCTTGTTTCACCTGAGAAGGGTTTATCTTACACACAGCACTGTTCTCCACGGGATCTGACCATTTCCACTGAGTCTTAAGAAACAGGCATTTTTGACAAAATGTTTCTGGACTCAAACCTACCAGAGGATCTTGATTTTCTGTAGGGTTTTAAAATGCTATTTTACTGAAAAAAACCCCACCTGATGCCCTGTATTTCTGTAATGCCCCCCCCAGCAGAAATGAAAGATGTCTTTTTTCTCAGTTCTAAAAGAAAAGAATTATGGATTAAAACATGAAACTTATGATAAATCACTTATGTGCTGCTGGTAGGAACTCGGATATGATGATTACAAGCGCTGAATAAAACGTCTGAACAGAAGAGAATGAAAGTTAAGACAGCAGGCATGGGCTCCACGAGGCCACAGTCATCTGAGCAGAGACTGCACAGCCCTGGCAGCAGGGTGAAAGCAGGAGCTGCACCAGGCTCCGTGTAACCCACAACAATTCCATGCCAAATACACAGCCCACAATGTGAAATTCCCACAGTGGAGAACACACATATAGTATTTCCAAAGCAAGTTACTGAGGCACCCTGGAAATTCCATGGCAGCAAACAAGGGGACTGTATCTTACAACATTAATTCCAAAACCTGAACTAATATGGAAGGCTCTGTGCTTGGCTGGTATTTGGGAAGCACACTACATCTATGCTCTGTTGCCTTTCTTCAGGGCCACCTGGTTTTGAGATGGGATCAGAAGCATTAACCCCACACAAAAGAATGTAAACTTGATGAAACTGTCACAGTAATATTCAACCACGGTGCTCTTCTGAGGGTTGGTGTAGCAGAAAGTGAATAAAATTTGTAACACGTTCCCTTCTTTCCCTGAACTCTGAGAAGAATTCAAAATTGTTTCACCTGCAAGACTTGGACTAAAGAGACAGAAAAGAGCTATACTACCCCACCCTGGTTGGGAATTACAAGGTCCTGAAATCTGATACACCATAGCACAGTTTCCTTCTCTCTTTTGGTTTATAGCAATAATCTGTGCCTCAAACAAAATTTTTAAAAATTGAGAAAAATGGAGAACTGAGAAGAGAAAGGACATTAAGCACACCTTACAGCAGTGGATGCTACCTAAATATTTTTTTAAAAAGACTTTATTTTTAATTAAAAGCACCATAATTACTTTACTGTTGTTTCTTGAGCCATTGTGAACTAAGAAAGGAGTCTATTACCTGTTCCTAAATTGTGTATTCACCTGGGTCACTATCAGTAAGACTTGTACTTGAAGCAGTATCTGTTTCTTGCTAATTACTGCAATCCTCCCTTTGCCAGCACCCACAGCCAACGTAACCTTATAGTTCAGTAATCTATACAATGCTCCCTCTTCTTTTAATATGGTTTAGTGCATGGCATGCAAGTTTGCTCTCACAGGAAACAGCTGGTGCACATTCACAGACAGGAGAAAACTGTGCATGTAAACTCTGTGACTAACGCATAAGGAATAACCAGAGCAGCTCGGAGTAAAGCAGATAGAGAAAATGGGATATAGAAACACACAATTTGCTACCTATGACAAGCCTTTATTAGGCTTCTTTAAGCTTAACACCCTGCTGCTGGCTGCAGTCAGCCATATCTGAAGGAAAAGGAAACTCCTTCTTCCATGTGCCTCTCTAACTGTCCTTTCACAGTGGAAAGATTTTCCTCATTTTTATGGTGATTAGCTTGTTCAGGGAATCATAAGACTGAGTCTATCTTCCATCAGCTTATGTAACTTCGTACTAATGGTTTTAAAAATGACACAGCCACAGCACTTGTTCTGTTCTCCTCAGTGAGATGGCCCACACACATCAGACACAACTGCTCCCACAGTTACTTTCTCAAGTAATCCTATTAATACAGTGCAGAATAGTCCCTCAGGCATCATCTCAATAACTTTTCTGTTCAGGCTTCGTGCCATTTTTCTCTTGTCCTTTGCATTTCTATTTCTGTGTAATTACTGTCTGTTCATGCTCCCTTCATGCACCCGTGAGGAGCCCTACATCCTCAACCACACTCCCAGTGATGCTATTGGCCACATCCATCCTCTTGATGGGACCATAATGATTTTTGTCCTTTGTTGTACTGTCAGGGCAATTTTTTAAGAGCTTCACTCAGATAAACAAAATGTATTCTGCTTTCACTGCCTGGCTTTGATATGACAAACCCTAAGCTCTCTCTCCCTGTGCTGAGCCAAAGTGACTGAGTATGCCAGACTGATTTTTGCAGTTCTCTACTCTTGACTCCACATCAGAAGAATATAATGCAACAGGTTTGTGGAACAAACTGACACAAGTTTTGTTTCTCTTCGGATCTGCACTGACCTCTTTAGATTAAACATGATGCCTCATTCTGAGTGACTCACTCCTGCAGTTAGCTAAATTCAAACTGTCTTCTTTAAAGCCTGTAATGCAAACAATACATTTTACTGTCACAGCTACGTGGACATTAGTTAAAACAACTTTACATTCTGAAAACAGCTACACAATGTTTCTGGTTTATGTGGTTTTGGCACGAACACTGCACTTTTTCCCTTTAAGCACTGCCACCTCTTGCTCCCAAACACGGCTGCTGCACTAACCATTAGCAGGTTGGGCCAGTACCACTGCTGAAGAGTTTACAGAAAGCCATTCCTGGACACTGGCAGGGAAACAGATTCCTAATAAGGCAGCCCAAGCTCCCCTGTGCAGTGGGATGATACCCAGACCCCACAGCAGGCTGAGCTCATGAAGTACCTACAGAATCCTCCACGAACACAGCTCAGTTCTGCAAAAGCTCTTGATGATTTTCCTTCTCCTCCTGCCTGTGGACTCACCTTTATTTCAAACTCCCTGAAGCCTCTACATGCAAACATTCACACTGTGGACTTGTCCCCCCCCAAACAGCCCCAGATACAGACACACAGCAAGAGGACAAACTGTTGTCCCAATTGAACATACAAGGACCCAGTTTGGGTCTCCATGACGAGCTTGCTCAGAAGTCCAGCACTCCTACCAAGAAGAAAGTTTCTCTCTCCAGCTCCTCTTTTATAAAGATATTTTGCTACAGTGCTTTTAATGATCTGCAATAATTCTTTGTGCTTCCACCCTATGACCTTCAAGCACTTGAAAAACCCTTCCTTTCATCTTTTGCAGTGAGTTCAAAGAAACAGAGAGGGATGGAGAAATTACATGTCTTCAAATCCAACTGTCCACTCAAAAATCTGGATCGTGACTCTGACCATGGTAAACAGAGCAACCAGCTGCTGGTGGGAGAACAGCATATCATTCCAAACAACTGCACTGTTAAAACATCATCTATTGACACCTTCTTTAAATGATTTTAAAATAAAGTACATGCAGCCAATCAAAATAGCTTTTCAGTGATGTTCACAAAACCCAGGCTGAAACAGTTTTCTCATTCGCAATTTCCTTTTACCATGAAGACCAAAACACTAAAAAAAGTTAAATAAAAAAAAGAAATCACACAACACAAGGTGGTTCCCACTCTTTTTAAGCAGTAAAAAAAGTTTGAGCCGAAGATAAGATTTCTGGCAAGCTGTGGGTAAAATCTAGCCTGCATGCCACAGATCAGTGGTTAGATATTCCTGCTATTTTTCAGATATTCAGGCAAATGATCTTCACATGCACAGGTAGGCTGGCACATAATTACTGATTCTTGGACACACCCATAATCAAAATAATCGAGTTAGATAAGTTACCATGGAAAACCTTTGCAAAATGTGTAACTTACATTTCCATCACTAAAGAGAACTTACCTTTAAGGACTCCCAGAGGGGAAACTGTACCAGAGAGAAAGGAATCTGGAGAGGTGGGAAAAGAAAAAAAATCCAACATAATGTTACAAAAGCAAATTGGGTTGGCATGTTCCTCAACTGGCTAAATTAGGAACAGTTATTGTTCCCTCAGTGAACTGCAGCTTATTACACTTACAAATCTTTACGGACACTTTATGTATGCTGCCATTAAATGACTGGTTTCACTAAAGCAGTTTTACTTTGTTTATCACATTCCCTGCTGAGAGGTTAATGTATTGTTACCAGGGTGGCCTAGAAGAGCAATAAGCAGTGTGATCTAGTGCAGGGACATTCTTGGTTTGACAGTCAGCCAAGAAAGCCATAAGGATGGTTCAAGAAACACGTTCCCAAGGCCAGGAACACAGCTTGGCAAAAAAACATCTTCAGCAGTGCAGACCCTCACAGATGCTGAGCTGTTGTGCTGCAACCAGGGCTCTGCAGTTGGGCATCAGCTGCAAAAACGTTCCTGGACATCTCCCATGATCTCCCATGAACAGGCTCCCTTGAGAATTAAAAGCAGGTTGTGAGGAGCTACCACAACCCAACTAAAACCCCAGGGAGAAGCTTGGTGGTTCTCTTCTTATTGCCTGTAACACGGGGTTATTCTGTCCAGCAACAGCCTGTATCTCTGTCTAGGCTCGTTCCTGCTGCCACCTGTCCCAGGAGTGCCTTTGCATTTCCATGTCCTTCCCAGATTTTGCCCTGATAAAAACCTCAACTCATCAGTCAGTTTTCATTGTGAACACACTGAAGCACTTTGCAACAAGAGACATCATTTTCCAAGTTTATGCCTTCTATTATATTTCTTCCTCCACAAAGCTCTCCACTACATTCTTCCTTGCCCTTCACCACTCTGAGAAGCCCTGTCTAATGCCTACCTCTGGTACCAACCCTGCCTTTGCTATCTCCAGGCTGAATATCTGTCTCAAGAGATCTAGGGAAAAGGGTCTCCAGGAAAACACTGGCCTGTCCTAGGATCACCCAACAGCTGTATCTGCAGGTCTGCTTTGCCCCTTCCTAAAGCTTCTGCATTATCTCCTCCTCTCTGTTAGGCAGTCAACCCCAGACTCAAATCTTCCTCCAACTACCTGTTTTCTTCTCCTTTTATCATTCTTAATTTTCCTCCTAGTTTAGGCTGATTTGGCAGTTCATATATCAAATTGTTTCGTCTCAGAAAGCACTTATGCATCTTTTACCATGAAAAGGAGTAGATAATCAAAATGGATCACGCTTATGTAATGCAGATATCTTTGCTCTGAGTGATGTCAGGTTAAAAACGTTCACTAGAGATATGAATGGCTTATTAAACCTAAATTCAAGCTACACAAAGGAATCTGAAATGGAACATCCACTCAACATCACAGGAGTCAAAGAGTATTGTCTGCTTCCCTGTGCTGCACGTAATGATTAATAAATGAGTCTATTAAGTTAATCTGTCAGGCAAAACTAAACTTGACAGACACCTGCAACAGAAAATTTGTTATCTATTCAGGCAGGAAATGGCAGTGAGAAGAAATCAATGTCACTGCTGTACATTGAGCTGACAAACTGAAATCTCAGAGGAAGTTTGTCATCTTGGACAACGAGCAATATCCCTGGTAGCATCTCAGAGCCCCACAATAAAGGTCAGACATGGCTCTTATTTATCAGGGTCTTGAAACTCTAGTGTAGCAATTAAATTTCATTTTTAATACTGGGTAAAAAAGTCCAGATCTTTGACAATAATGTGTGGTGATATATTTATGAAAAGATATATATACACCCACATGTTACTGCAGCATTGTTGAACTGAAGTTATATGGAATAATTTCTTCGCAATGTAAAACGAAAAGCAACATAATCTTCTATATCTAGACCAAAAAAATAAGTAAAAATAAGTAACAATAACCAACACATTTGCTTCAAATCTGTTAAAAAAAAAAAAAAAAAAGAAAATGTCTTGAATCCACCCAAAAAAATTAAAAAAAAAAAAAAAAAAGGAAATGCTCTGTATCCAGCTGTACACCAAACAAAACAAGCTTTCAAGTACAGCCTCCAAGTTTTGCTTTTTTATGCTTGCGAATGAGTGGTAAAATGATGCAGCTGTTAATAAGACAACAAGGGAAGCTTTTGACATAATTCCCTTTATATCTCCTAGCTAGAAGCATTTCAGTCAAAGGGGAAACTCGTTCACAAGTGCTATTTGATTTTCATTGTTAGTGGTGTTTGCTTTCTGTGTCCTGCTCAGGGGAGCCAGGGCTGGATGGGGATTATGGGTTTCCCTTCTCCCCACATGTCCCATGGGATGCAGCAATGCACAGCATCCGAAACACCCAGGAAGATTTTGGATGTGTGTCAGTGGGACCTGCACAGCCACTGGGCTCCCTCCTCTCTAGGAGGGCTGCAGGATAAGGGTCTAAACATTTGTAAGTCACACTTTACTAGAGTTTAAAAACTTGAAAATCCCCAACAAAATAGAAAGCACCACCATCACCAAGCAGACCAGCAGCACCTTTGCTGCACTAAGAAGATCCTAAAGAGATGTCCTACATCTCTTACAGTCACCCATTGGATCCTGTCTGACATGCTGACTTAAAAACAAAACCCACACAAGCAATTTCAGGGGTATTGGAATGAAAGGGAGTCTGTCTTCCTGCAGATTCATGTTTTGTCATCAGATTCTCTGAAGCCAAATAATTTCCAAGCCACATTCAGCAATCTTCCCATGACAGGGACCTCCATCACATTTCTTCTCAAGATCTGTTCCACACCCCTTGTTGAAAGTTCAGCTCCTATTGCAAACCTTCCCTCAAACCTCTTAATCACCTTTATTCTCCCCTCACACACATATTTTCAAGAATGTTATAGGAACTCCTATTTATCTTTGCAGCCTCTGTCCTTCCACCACATTTCCGTGGTCAAGATGTGGAAGGGCTGTGCAGGCTGCTGTGTGTTCATGTGTGCAAACACCCTGCTTGCATAAGCCTTGTCTCCCTAAGAGACCAGACTAAACAGCCCACACCCAAAAGTAGCATTAATATACGCAAAAAGAAATAGTTCTGTAAGGGTAGCTCATCTGACCACGAAAAAGCCTTTAGATGGCTTATTGCCCTTTATTCTTCCACCACAGCAGATGTGACAAAATCTTGCAGTCTGGGGACACTTCTTAATTTGAACACTTACAGCATTTCATTCCTTTTCGTATTTTGTTTCTTAAAAGAAAAGCTCTTCAGCAATGAACAGAATCATACCCTGTTAAGCAGAGATATTTCTGCCTGAAATAGGCTAAGGCAACAATAAAAATGTGGTCCACACATGTGGGTAACTTGCTGCCAGCAAATATGAAACCCTGGCAAGCTCCACCAACCTCTCATTCGACATTAATATAAAATAGACAGAGAGTACCAGTTCTCATGTCTGGCCTAATGTTATATAACTGTGCTGTTTGTTCATCAGAGTCAACCCTTAAACACACACACAAGGCAAATTTAAAGCCCCCAGACAGCTGCAAATAATTATTCTAAAATGTTTTATAGGTTAGTGAAATTATCATTTACTCTAATCCCTGTAGTCCTTAGCACCTGATGCCTAACTTAAGTTAATGAACTTTGCAGATGCTTATTTCTACACATCTACTTAATTCTCCTGATACAAAGTATTTTAAATTATTATGTTTAATAAGTTACTTTTAGAAATAGTTGCACTTCCTGGCCAGAGCAGCAGATACACACATCTCGCTTCTAAAGAAAAATACCAACCTGTAAGTACTGAAGATTGATGACAGAGCAAAAGTCCTCCCACCAAATACTGTTTAATGAAATAAAAGAAATTTAAGGAGGAACTTAATAATGCTCTTTGTAACTACAACACAACATTTTAAAGTACCTCAAAATTCACCCATTTGATATCTGATGCTAAACTGCAAGCTGACATTGTCCTGAGGAAAACAGCAGCCAGAGCAAGGGCAGCATGCTGAAGGAGTGGTAAAGAATGGGGGAAAGAACCAAAAGAAAAAAAACAAAACCTCATCAGCCCCTTCAGAACTGGGATTCCCTTCCAAATATGAGAATTCTTTCACACAAAGAGGAAACAGATGTCCATGGCTGGTATTTGCATGTGGCTTTATTCTCTTCTAGGATACAATAAAACTACTCTTCTTCTCATCCTCCAAGCTAGAAATTAAACAGTGGCATGTCATGCAGAGTCCAGCTGTGCTTTCTACCTCCAACCTTTATTAGCAATATATTTAAAAAGAAGAAGAAAAGAGAGAGACAGAAAGGGAGAAACCAAAAAAAGCATAAGAAATGAAAAACTGTGGTATGTGTTCTCAAAACAGTATAAAACCTACAGATGTTCTCACTAATCTGTGGCACATGTTTGTTTATTCAGGTTTTCCCTGTCCCC
>NW_008236442.1:2175579-2210628 GCF_000691975.1 Corvus brachyrhynchos | reverse complement strand
TCCAGAAGACTTATCTGTTTTTACAAATGTTAGGGTAAATACTGGAGGAGAGATTGGCATAAACAGCCAGACGAGGAACAGGCTCACCTTGTAAGAGCTTTCTCAGTGTTCCTGAAAATGCACCTCCATCCCAGAAATTGCTCTCACCCACACCTCCACTGTTCCCTACATTAACAGCAATGGGAGAAAAGCAAACACTTATGAAGAGGATTTTGAGAGTATGAATGTCACAAGGGCCAGCAGCAAGAACATCTGCTCACTTCAGGGAGAACCTATTTCATCCTCACAGGGCAGCTCTCAAACTTGCACCCAACCTGTCACCTGCACTCACCGTGACAAGGACAGAGGGGCCATCACTGTCCAAGTCTGTATTTATGAGGAGTACTGAGCTGCTGTGCCAAACTGTGCCTTCTCCATTGTAATTGCGAAGAAAAGTCTAATAACCCACTTCTGAATAGCAAAAATGTATTGTTTTCTAGGGATGCATAAACAGTAAATTTAAGGAGAACAATCGTTCCTTTACCTAAGTCCCTTTTACAATACCGTTTTTTCCTAGCTTCTTTATAAAGGATAGAAAGTCTTTTTAATAGGTTCAAGTTAAAGCAGAATAAACAACCCTGTCAGCCCACTGGAGTTAAACTTTTCTGTTAATAATCACAGCAAATTTGGTTCAGTGTCTTGCCCTCCTAAAATTCTTCACGCACTTGCCCAATACATCTGGATTATGATAAACTGATGTTCCAGCTATAAGTATACTTTCCCCAGGATGAGCTTTGAAAAGACAGCATGAAATGAGGCAAGCCTGGCCCCTGGTCACATCAGAGGTCATAGCAATAGCCACCATCAAGAAGATTTGGAAGTTTCACAGCTTTTCTACTGACTGAAGGTAAAGGGGTTTAAGACCCATCATCGATGGGATACCCCAGAGCTGACAAAGCAGACTTATTCTCTTGCAAAGCTTCAATTAATATTGTCTCCCAGACCCTCCTCGAAAAACTGCAGACTCCACAAGGAACCAAATTACAAGAAGGTAATTTGTAATCTTAAAATGAATAAAAGACTGTCAAAGCCATCAGCTGTGTTCCTGCAGCTCTGTGAGATGGAAGGTCGGGAGAGGGTGGAAGAACAGACAAGTTTGTATGTTAAACAAATGATGGAGGGCTTTGTTAATAAACACTGATGCAAAAACAAACAAAGCTTTTGGGGCAAGTCTAACAACGCTGGCATAGCAATGACCGTGGAAGATCTCTTGGCTTCACTCCTTAAGGAAAACAGTGAAAGACCAAGTTCACAGCACCTTCCTGTACAACTGCAGGAAGCCAGAGAGGTGGAACCCCATGGGAAGCTCAGCCATCACAGGGGAAACTATCAAGTTGCATTTGCAACAAACAACTTTTCACAGGCCTTCAGTGTTGAACATTCGGCTGTGCAGCACTGCCAGAGACAAAGGAATGGCATTTAGGGTGGTAGAAACATCAATCTCAACAATGCCAAGAGTATAATTAAAACAAAGGTTTCAGATCATGCACCAGCAGCCACCTGAAGTAATCAGCAATTCCCTCATTTTCAAGCAAATAACATTAACCCTGTGTGAGCTGGGAGAAAACTGCAAGCTACAAATGGGAAGAAATACAAAATTCCTGAATTATAGTCATTATTCTGGTTCAGGCATCCGCTAACTCTCAAATAAATATTTGCACCTTGCTTCCTCTGTTTCCCCAGCTCTAACCCCAAAGTATTTCCACTTGTCACCTGGCATATGTGAATGGTTGGAGCTAAGTTCCTTTCCGAGACAAAACATTATGTGCCCCACAGGGTCCCTTAATTTGGTTACAAGCCATTCTCACAGATGTCCTTTGGACCTATGTGGCAGAACCTCACATCCACATTTCCTCTTTATAATAGCACCACACTCATTATAAAAGCCACTTGTATGGCATATTATGTAGTAAAGATAAGTAAAAGGAAAATTCAGTTTACCCTCTATGAGAAAAAGGTTCTGTGATTTAAAAAGTAAAGAGAAATAAAGGAAAAAATATTTTTCTGCAGGGGCAATATTGACCAGGGAAGGGGAAAGATATAGTCAGAGATCCAGCACAGCAATCTGCGTGTTCCCAAAACATGGGAAAAAGAGAGGCACTGAGGCAGATGCACAAACTCAATGCAGGCTGGATTGATTTAAGAATCTTGATGATCACAGAGCCCTAACTTTGCACACACGTGACACAGACCATCATTGAGCTATTGAAGGCTCTTTCCTCAAAGAAACAACATTAAAACCATCAAATTCCACCCCCAACCCCTTCTTACTCTGCTGGGAGAACAGAATAACTATTAGAGATTGTATAATGTCAGCCACAAAAGTCGATTTTATTGGATTTCAAACATGAGCTGGAGTGACCAGCCCCTAATTACACAAATAATATCCATGTTCTCCCATTTTCCAACAAATAAGCACTAAAGGAGATGCCTGTTTTGCTATTCATTTTCAACAACATATTAAAAATAATCCCTTAGCAAGTAAATTAATATGCTGACACCGATTTGTACATGCTGTTTTCAGGGCACAGATAAAAATCTTGTAGGATAAAAGATGAGTTTAGCAGCTCCAGAAGAATGAAGGTATTGTTTAACAGGAAGCAGATGTATGTCAGATGGCAAACTCATTAAAGTGTCCCATCGTTAAAGGAAACGGGATAACAACGAGCCATCTGAAAAAACCTGAACTGATCAGGAAATACACAAGCCGCAGCTAATCTCCCATTTATTGGCAGGTAATGCCTTTAAGTCATGCACATGCATTGAGTTTAGGACCATGAAGGACTAATCTTTGTTCTCATGAAAAAAACAGGAGCAGAACCCAAGAGCATGGAGAGCAGCATTTCTGGAAAAAGTCTTCTGAGGAAAAACTCCTAACATTTGGAGGAGCTATTACATCAGCCCATGGGTGCACACACACACACTGTCTGGGCAGCACGTCAGTTCACTGACTCTGAGAGCATCTTAATGGACATTTTACATACATGGGACATTTTAAAGGTAAGTATAATTACAAAAATGCCTTATGAAAGGTACCTATCAAGGAATAGCCTCTAAACACAAACTTGGAAATGCTAATCAAAGAAAAAAACATTCTCAAGTGGACACTGGACTGGTGGATTTGCAGTATCAGAGCTGAACAATTCCTCAAGTGAGTATTTTGCAGGTGATATAAGAACCTAAGCACGAGGAATTAAACAAGCAGCATAGATTCACAAAATCAAAGAATCATTCAGATTGGAAAAGACCTCTATGATCATTGAGCCCAACTGTTAACCCAGCACTGCCAAGCACATCACTAAACCACATCCTCAAGTGCCACATCGACATTACTTTTAAATCCCTCCAGGGATGGTGACTCAACCACTTCCCTGGCTAGCCTCTTCCAATGCTTGACAACTCTTTCAGTGAAGAATTTTTTCCTAATGTCCAATCTGAACCTCCCCTGCTGCAGCTTGAGGCCTGTTATTCTTACCCCGGCACTTGTTACCTGGGAGAAGAGACTGATCCCAACCTGGCTACTCCTTTCAGGGAGTTGTAGAGAGTGGTAATGTCCCACCTGAGCCTCCTTTTCTCCAGGCTGAGCACCCCCAGCTACCTCAGCTATTCCTTGTGCTCCAGACCCTTCTGAACTCCATTCCCTTCTCTGGACATGCTTCAGCCCCTCAATGTCTTTCTTGTAGTGAGAGGCCCAAAACTGAACCCAGGATTCAAATCAAAGACAGCATGTTTGACTCACAAGGCAGGTGGATCTGTGGAGAGGAGTGAGAGTATTGCTTCATCCAGCAAATATTCAGTCTAAAAAATTGGAAAACAGTGCAGCTGTAATTGCACTGGCATCAGCAAAGGCAGTCTTGTCCTCAGAGTAACAGCCACAAAAAAAACCCCAAAAAAAACAGACGGGGAAGAAACATGTGTTTCTCCCATCCTGGATATATCTCAACCTATACTAGCTTTGTTACAAATGTCTTGTTACTACATTATGATTACAAATATAACACAGCAGCTCTTGCCATAAAAATTAAATACATCTCTTGCCAGGAGTTTTCTGAGTATCACTAAAAAAATTTCCAAGAGGAAATCCATCTCTGCCTTTGCATCTTGGTCAGATCTAAAGGCCATTGAAACTGCTGGGAATTTTGCACACAGCTTCTGGATTAGGACTGATGCTCTAGATGGAGAAAGAAGAGGGTGGATGCAAAGGTTCTACAGTACAACACAAAGATCAACTAATCTGGATTCTACCATGTCCTTCCCAGGATGCACAGACCCATCTCATGGTTAGAGCAGGCTCTAGGATGTGCTTTTTTAAAACTTGTTAAACAGGAACTGCTGCAAATTCCTTGCTTTCACAGAACATACACAGCAGCCTTACTTATATCTGAGCCCAAACCATTAACATTTAAGTACAATTTAAAGTCCCAATACAGTTAATGTAAGCTAACCAAGTTCTTTTGAATGTTTTACCAAATACAGACTTTGGTATTTTGCTGCATCACTACCCCTGGTTATTTGGTAAGGGTATTCCTGCTTATTTGCCCTTGTGGAGGAAAAAAAAGAAAAATCCAAACCATACCAAAAAGAACAAGTAAGCAAACACTGCTTTAAACAAAACACTTCATGGATACTATTGAGAAAACTACTCCATACTCAATGCTAGTGCAAAACCAACATTAATGGAACAACTGCTATAAACCAAGCTGAAACTTCTTTCTCTGAAGTTTAAGGCCTGTGCAGCACTCTTTATATATCTTACATCATTATCTCCATCATGTGGCAGAGAGAAAGAATGCAGACTAATGTCAAATTTAGGAAATACTACCCATGTAAAGGTATTTTCCTTCACATTCAGAATTTTGTATCTCACAAAATGGGGCTTTGCTAAGTTTCCTTCTGTGGGTGCCATTTTCAGCTGTTTTAATAAACAGTTGCATTGCTTTTGCCCAATCACAGGACATGGTCTTGCAGAAGTGAAATGACCTATTGCCTTATGACAAAGATTTCCCTTAGATTTTACGTATTAAAACTTTCCTGAACAGCAGCTACAATTCCACAAACTTTAATCTGATTCTACATTACAAAAGACCTAATCTAAAACTCATTAGAGTGAACTGAAAAATCCCAGCAAGCATTTGGTTGAGCCCAAAGGAGCAGTTAGACAATGCACACACAGATACAGGAAGGATGGTTCCTTTATTATTTTTTTACCCTCTATAATTCTTTTCTGACAGTTTAACCAATTCTGCAGACTCTGCAACTATTTAAACAGGAAGCCTCCTGGACCCAGCAGACCTCCCTGCCACTGCAGCTGGAGAGTTACTCTGCTCCTAATGGAGCATTTCTTCCACCCCCACCCCAAGGTAGCAGCTGTAGGATGTCGGGTTGGACACTGCTGGGCCACCTGGGACTCGCTGCCCTCCCAGGTGTGGACGTGCAGACTCGTCCACGGCAGTCAAGCCCCTGGGAAAGCCGTCTGACGGCTGCATCCCCCAACTTCCTGCCTGTCAGCAAGCTGGGAAAAAACTTTAGTGAGGCTGGCTGCATGCACAGAGCAGGGAGGGTTTGCTCTCAGGAACCTCTTGCAGGCTTCCTCAAAGGAGCCTAAATCCTGCTTGTACAATGGCACCACCGGTGTAAGAACTGTGGAAATAAAAGCCATAACTCTCAGTGATTTTTTTTAATCCAGTTTTGGAGAAGATGCTTTCATCATAAGCCTTTGAGCTCCTTTGCACGTCTTTATACAGGCACCTCATTTCCTTGAGAATCTCTCATAATCACAATGTTTAACCGTAAAGCTAAACCTGCACAATTTCTCACACTTGGGTTACCCAGCTCGGACGGGAGGAAAGTGTGCCAGGCTACGAGAGCCTGGGAATAAGATCAAGGGGAACAAGGGTGCTTTGGTGGGTGAGAGAACTAAACAACTGGAACATCCCAGCACATACAAACCCTTATTTTCTTCATTTTCTCATCCTGCAGTTCTGTTCACACAGCCCAGGAGTAGCTTTGGGCTATCGGCAGGTCCTGAGGGAACTGAACTGCAGAGCACAACAGCCGCTCACACTTGTTCTGTGAAATCCTGCTTAGAGCTGTGATCAGCAAAGTAGACACTACCAAGTTTCCACCTTACCAGCATAAATCATCCCCTCCATGCTCAGCAAAGCACTTAAGCACATGCTTAGCTGTGCTAGAGCTAATTTCCTTCACAGCAGCCAGTATGGAACAGTGCTTTGGATTTGTGCTGGAAACGGTGTTGATAACTCAGGGATGTTTTAGTTATTGCTGGGCAGGGCTCACACAGAGACAAGGCCTTTCCGGCTCCCAACCCCACCCCACCAGTGAGTGGGCTGGGGGTGCACAAGGAGTAAGGGGACACCTAGCAGAGGCAGCTGACCCCAACTGACCCAAGGGACATCCCAGACCATGTGGTGTCATGCTGGGGAAGAAGGAAGGGAGACGTTCAGAGCAATGGCATTTGTCTTCCAAGTCCCCATTACATGTGATGGAGCCCTGCTGTCCTGGGGAGGGCTGAACACTTGCCTGTCCATGAAGTGAATGAATTCCTTGTGTTGCTTTGCTTGGCTTCTGCTTTGCCTGTGCAACTGTCTGTATCTCAACTCACAAGTTTTCTCAATTTCTCTCTTCCAATCCTTGCCCCGATCCCACTGGTGGCCATGTGGGGATGAGCTGCCAGTTGGGCATGACAACAGCTTTCACTACTGCTGAATGGGAACAAAATTATTCCTTAAAGATGTTAAAGACCAAACACAAGTTCTCAAAACTCCATGGTCTTCTTCACACTCCCAGCTTCCCAATAATCTTCCAGCTCTTCCAGAGCTGGAGCTGGGCCAAAGTGTTTTGTAGAACTGATGTCTGAACAAAGTGCTTTTGCTCGTGTGGGGCTGCAAGCAACATGGTGACTGAAGAGAAAAGCCAGCTAACATAGTGTAATCTTTTCTGTGTGTTACTTTAGATATACAGTGAGGAGCTCAAAGTGATCTCAAACACCCAAGAGGGGACAAGGCACGGGAACAACATGACTGGAGCTCCACCAAGAAGCTTCAGCACCACAGCCAAGCAGTGACTGCCAGGGCCCCACGATGGGATCAGATCCCACCATTCCCAGCACGCTCCTCTCTCACGCAGCAGGTCTGAGCACAGCATCTGCTGCACTGATGGTCCCTTTAAGAAACCTCTTTCTGTGGAAAACATTGACACCAAAAGGAGAAAGCCAAACTGCACGCCCACTGCAGCATGGCCTCCAGAGGGAATGGGATGGGAAATGCCAAGGGATGGGAAATGCTGCTCTCACAGCTTAAATTCATTTAAAGGCCATTCTGCATCCAGAAGGTTCGACTGAAATGATTTCTTTTCCTCGCTGGTTTTGCAGCCATGTCAAATGCCCGTAACAGCAGATTTGCCAGTTCCCTGCTGTCACAGGTACATTCACAAAACTCACAGGGCAATGGCTCAAGTTGTGTGGGTAGGTACAGGATTTTATCTGCAATTCACAGACAAAATCAATGGGATTTACATATATATGATTTGAATCATAGTCTTCCCAACTGTTCTCCAGCTGGGAAGTAGCCAGCAATGAAATAATTTTCATGCTAACAGGCATTACCTGAGAGGAAAGAAAATTGAACACGAAAATGTTGCTGAGAAATAGCCAGACATTCCCTAGCCACGAGGAATCTCCTGAAATTTTACCTTTTCACTGGACAGTAGGGTAGAAACTGCTTGAGAAAGCTGCCCTTAGGTAGGTCTCTAGAACTGTTTCTACTCCTGGAGCCTTATGGATGGAGTGGATGCCTTATTCTGGGTGCTACTCACAGTCCCCATAATGCATGGATAATGCTCCTTTCACCCTGAGCCTGGCTGGGATGTATCTGCCTAAATTAGTTCAACAAAACTATGAAGCAGCATCTGAAATAAAAAATATTGATCTTGATCAAAGACATGGTGTCCCTGAGGTTGCAGTGCAAATTGGACTCAAGGAACTGGGCACCAGACAGTGCAGAAAAGAAAAATTACCAAGAAAATTAAGAACCAAAGAGAAAAGGAAGGAAAGCAAGGCTACTGCCTAATACACTTGCTTTCAAAGCAAGTCAAAGCAAGTCCCTTTTACAGTACAATTTTGTAACTTTTTGGGCTGAAAAGGAGCAGGCTGGTGTTAGCAGCATATAATATAACCAGGTGACTTACACCAGGATTTTTTTCTAATGAGATTAGCAAGCTTTACATTACAATTCCCATAATGTTTCAACTCAAGGTATTTTAATTACATTTTTCATTTATCTTCTTTGGGATTTTCTGACTCATGCCAGAATCCTTTCTTCAGTTAAAAAGCAATTTTTATCTCAGGGCAAGTGCTAATAGACCACTTCAGACAAAACAACCAAAATCTGCATACAAGAGCAAAAATCAACTGTGGTTTTCAATCAAAGGATATAATTCCATTCACACCTTTCTTTAAATAGTATCACCATGTGCTGTTAGTGGGCTTTGGGGTCATGAAAAGAATAAAGAAATCTGTGAACTGTGCTGATTCTGTGTTCTCACATGCAATTTGAAAAACTCAGCTGACCTGATGCCAGTGAATGACCTGAGTTTGTCTGGAAGTCATAGAATCATAGAATGGTTTGGGTTGGAAGTGATCTTAAAGATCATCTCATTCCAATCCCCCTTCCACGGGCATGGAATTTTCATCATCATTGTCACAGGCCTAGGACTAATCTGGGGTGGAAAGGAGGTTCCCAAATTCTTTCTGAAATGCTGATGGATATGGTGAATATAGCCTGTTACGCTGGGAATTCCCAGTAGACAGAAAAGACCCTGACATGATGGCTTGTGCCCCCAGACCAGCTGGAGAGTGCCCAGCTGGGGAGCACAGCTGAACACTGGGGAGATCCTACCCTGAGCAAGAGCCTTTAAAAGATGTGCTGATTAAAAAAACAACAAAGTAAAGAACTTGTGCTTTTGCTTTGCAACACAGAGCAACTCAGTAAGATAAATTCCAAAAGCCTTTTCTGTGGTAGAATAGTTAAATAGGATCACAATAAAATTCCACCTGTCAGCTCCAAAAGCACCCCACATGGAGAATTTACACAAGCTGAACCAGAGCTGGTTCAGGGCATGTCATAACAGCCATTTCTGCACTGAGCACTGTTAAAATTGGCCTCAAGATGAATTGAGTACCTGGAAAGGGCAACCATATTTCAAGCAAACCAGGACATGCTCAGGGTGGTTGAACTGCCCCTTCAGCTGCATTCCTGAGCATTTAATTTTTGCCACTTGGTTTGCATGAAAAATATTCCCAGTACACTTTGAAAAACCTCTGTAATACAGCAAAAATACCTTGTGATAAAACTTAAAAGAAGAAACATGTTAGTTTATATTGAAAGGATTTTGCAGAGCATTATTCCGACTCATGCCCCTAAGTGAAGAGTCAGCATCACAAGTATTTTTTGCTCACACGAGTTGTTTTCAATCTGTCAGTTCTCACAGCTACAATATGGCATCGCCAATCTAATCACATCACAGGGGCTTTTTCTGAATGGCACCCTGTTTTGTTTGTGTTTGTGATGCTTCGCAGCAGAAGTCACTTCTGGTGTAGGAATGACACGACTAAAATGTAAATCAAAAGGACACTGGAACTGATTTCACCCTTGCTTCATTTTTTTTCTCAAGGGTAAAATTTTTAACTCAAGAAATCTCACTGTGTGTAGAACTTTTGAATCAAGCCAGTGATGCTGAGCACCCTCACCCCTTTTTCAAGTCAACTCAACTTCAGGCAAACAAGTATGGGGGAAATAATGAAGCACGGCCCTTCCCTGGAGCTGTGCATTAGAAGCCAGTCTGACACAAGTGAATAGAAATCCTCTTGGGCTTTTTCAGAAATAAATGCACCAATAATGTAAGATTAATATGTAATAATGAGACAATTTTCTTCCATGTCCCACAGACTACATGCACTGTATGCCCTTTGAAGCCAGACAATTACACTGTAAGCAACAAATGCATTTCAGCTGTAGCAACTAGAACAGTTGTTAGTGGCAATTTTGCAGGGAAGGCTGCAGGGAAGCCCACGTCCCCTTTGCACATGCAGCTAAAGTAAGTCTTCAGATGCTCTGGTGCACAGTCAGACACCTTGGTAACACACTTTTGAAAGGGTATTTTTTAAGGTAAATATTTTTGTAAACGATTTGCTTTTAAAATGTTACTGTTCTCACACTTATCTGGATTCTTTTAAAAAGTGCTCTCTCACAACCTTCAAAAAATACATCTCTCAGGCATCTTTAAACTTCTATCATTAAAAAAAAGAAGAGAGAGAGAGAATCAGATATCTTGGATTTCCTCTTATTCCAGGTAACTTATTCCATATGCAGTCCAGCCAACTAGTTAAAACTTCCTCCCCTTTCTATTTCCTGTTGCTACCAACATCCAGCTCACAAAATCCACCATTTGGAGAGATAATGAGAAATCCAAATGGCCAGCTGGGCTGCACAAGTTCTGGCGAGGCTAGAGGCTCTTCAGTGGATAAGGCATCCAGCAGGGATTGATGAGGCAGCAAGAAGTGATCACACATTAAAGAAAGAGAATGTTGGAAAGGCAGCTATAATATTGTTACAGGTCACTTTTGTACCAAACACTTCCCAAACAACAGAAGATTCGCCCCAAGACCTGCAAATATGGGAAGGAAGGCAAATGCCATTGCTTAATTCACCTTAAAGAAATGCAGCACAGACACTGCAAGCTAGGTGCCACTTGGGTGACAGTTTATTCCTGATAAATAAATCATTTACACACCTGACACAGCTCATTTCTTTCTTTCGTGATAATTATAGTTTTAGAAGCCTCATTTAAGGGGTGCAAATTAATTTCCAAATTCCACCTACTGTCAAAGAGTGTGTTTTATTAGGTGATTAATTACCTGCAGGAGCACTTCAGGAGACACCTTGGGGGCAAACAAGGATTGCTGTGACAGGTCCTTTAAGATATTGCTCCACTCCTAAGGCCCGATGAGCCCAGAGATAAAATAACTGCATACAGGTGTTATCATCTGCAGCACCTTGGGATGTTTGTGCCTCAGAGAAGTGCATTTCCCTTTTGGAACATGCAAGTATTTGCCTGGATGCTACAGCCTTTGACTTTGTGAGAAGTCCCACGAACTGCCTGGGGTCAGATCCACTTCCACACTGAAGCAGAAAGCAGGAACAGCTGTGGGAACTGCTCTTCCCTCAGCCTCAGTGTGTTCCTGAAACCTTCTGTACCCCCAAAACACACACCACTTGGCCTTCCCCAGCTCATATGCCTGGATGTTTCAAAATTCCAGGCTAAAAATACTTTTTGTAAGTTTTATTTAAGTCAGCTACATAAAGGTTGCAGGATTTACAGCAAATTTTACCACAGTTTTTGTGCTGTCATTTCTGACCTCTACACTGACCAGAGCTTCCAGCAGACCTACACTCATGTAGCTCCTCTTTGCAACCAGGTTTGGTGCTCTTAAGATGAGTGAGAAGAAACCAAGGCAGCCCAGCACAGCTTATATACACACCTATGCACCAAGTTCAGGCACCTCTACATTCACAGGGACTTTGACACTGAAGATAGTGAAAAAAAAATTCCTGAGAAAAACAACTCCTCCAATAACACAAGTGGAGATACATGGAATTTAACAAATTCTAAAGGCTTTATCCACCTGTTTTACTTAAGTCTCTTATTCTGCACATCACCTAAAGCACAGCTGTCAGAGGAATTGCTCTGCTCCCTTGCATTTCTTGCTCTCTTACAACTGTATCTGCCTTTCACAGGAATTACAGTCTGATAAAGAAAATAAGATCTGAAGGCCATTGACCAAGGGCAGGGCCTGTTCCCAGCTAGTCTGTCTAACCTGTATTAGCAGCCTCTCCTGATGGATGGACTGCACAGATGATCAGCTCAGGTGCTGCTTTGTTGGATAGTTCCCCAGAGCAATTTAAGTCATTACTTCTTCACCTCCTTATCACAGGCTTAGGAACAGATTTTTCTTCTCCCATTCACAGAAAATTTTCAAGTACTTGTCTTTATTTATCATTTCACCTTCCTGAGGCTTTGCCATTGCTCTTCCACCCCCTTTTCCTACACAAAGATATTAAAGGCTGCCAAAGGCAATTCTCACTGTGCTTTTCATCAGCAAACTTAAGTCAGATTGTTAGAAAAGGCTGGTAAAGTCTAAACCAACATTTACCCTTCAAGTTTGGGAGCAAAAGAAAACATAGATCTAGAATAGTCTGAAAGATTCTCTCGTCTGACAGCAACAAATTTCATCTGATCTCAGGGTAGTGGAATGTAAATCTCCCTTCAGTAAAACGTGGAAGAGGAAACATCAGAGATTAACACGTCTGAGGTGGGAAAAGAGAACAGAAAAGTGAGTTTGAAAATCTGAGACCTTATTTCATTCTAACAAAATAATAATGAAGGACACAAAGTCTTTTCAGAAGCATTTTGCAAAGCTGAGGACACATGGCAAAGGGAAGGATTGCTCTAGACTCTGAAAAGACCGCCTGTAGCCATGGTGATCTACAACAGTTGTAGTTTTCAAGATGTAGAAGCATAAGCCCTTGACATAACTCTCAGGTAAACACGATCAGAAAGCTACTTGCTGCACTTTCTTTCTTTCTCTCTCTCAAAAAGCCAAACCCCCCCCCAAACATCAACAACAGCAGCCAAACAAAAAAGCCGAAAAACCAACAACATGACACAAACTTCCCAGAAAAACAATGAGATCCCAGTGAAGATCAAGCTGGAGATTATTGCTCCTAATCTGCCCCTAATTAAGCTTAGTCTTCCACCACTCAGCAGTTGTTACAAGGTTAGAGAGAAAAGTATCATCTAAAATGTCACCTAACACAAAGTAATTAACCAACTCTGACAACACTGCACTACAAACTTACTTCGATTTTAACCCATAGTGTGTGCTGGAAACTTCCAGTCAAACATTCTGTATTTTCTCATTTGCCCACATACGCTTGTTATTAAAACCACATGCGGGCACTGAATCATTTCATGGTTCGTTTAAAGACAAACACGCAGAAAATTGTGGGAAACAAGTACAGCCCTAAGAGTCTGTGCAAGCCTGTGGAGCCTGAGGCTAGCTGTGGTGCAGGAGCTTGAGCTACAGGACTTTGTTATCTGGGGCTCAAAAGTGAACAGGAGAGAAGTCCCCACACACGTACATTGAATTTCAGAGTAGATCATTAGCAGAGTCAGCCAGTGTGACAGTTTCACCCTCAGTGTGCTGCAAAATGCCACGTGTGTGCTCAACTGTTAGTCCACAACAAAAACCCTTAAGTGAGGCAGCAGGATGGTCTTTCATTTCTGAAACTGCTCTGGCAATGAGGAGAATTCCCCAACTGCATAGGAAGTTCAGAGCATAACCTCAGGCGAAGCACTCAATCTCTCTGCATCTGACATCTGGGAAAAATGGTAGCCCTTCATCTTGTCCATTGGACTAGAAGGTCATCAGCTCAAAGATAACCTTTTGCCAAGAGGACAGTCAGTAAAACAGTTAGGCTTCGCTTTTGATCAGTTTTCTGTGGATTATTCATACTACAGCAGTGGCTGAAGGACCCAAACATAATGTGCCAGCTCAGATGCGCAGTGGGAACACACGTGAGGTCCACCTGAGAACACAACCCTTTTCCATTCACAATTACTGCTGCATTCAGAAGCATAAATTCCCTGAAGGAAAAAACCTGGATAAGCATTTTCTTTAAGAATACATCTCACCTGTGGATCTTATTCTCCAGCAACACAGGGAACATTCATATTACATCTGCAAATTCCCAGTTTGGTTTTGAAGCCTAAAACAGCATGTACGTGATCCAGGTTTCTTGTAGAGCCCTCTATCAGGATGGTGAAAGGTCAGACCCTAACACTGTAACACAAACAATCTTTAATAGCTGCAAGATCTCAGCTTTCCTCTTACAGGGGTGTATGTACACACATACCAGAGATTTCCATGGAACCCAAATGCTCCAGGATAAAATTAAACCATTAAATGATGACATCTTCCAAGTGTCATGCAAGAACCAGGAAGTTCTAGGGGAGACCTCACAAAGTCAACTGGGGGGGGGGGAGGGGAGCGGAGGGGAGGGGAGAGGAGGAGATAACTGATTAAAGCTCTATAAACCTCCTGTCCAGATATGGGGCACACAGTTCTCCCAAGAACCCTGCAGCTTTACAAAGATGGGAACAACACTTAAAAGCACTACTGAGAACCTCAGCCCCCAGCCCAGTGTTTCCACTTGTGTTTCCACCTTGCTCCTGTTGATGTAATGCTGTAAAGCAGGATTTCTAGCTGGTATTAATGAGGCACTAAAGCATCCCATTTCAGGAAAGGGTGCTGGAGTTTCACACAGCTGCATATGTAAAAGTCTATCTCATTCTAAATAGATGATTCCTGGAGAGGGAAAACAAAGAAAGTCCAGCCAGGTTCCTGTAACTGGGACTTCTGATACTTCCGATGGATGGTTGGAAAGGTGGAGGAGAGCAGGGAGGGAAGGTCACAAGATTAACAAGCACGTCACAAACACAGAGTAATATTGCAATCATGTCAGAACTATGGGAAGAGATGGCTTTAGTACCAAAAATCTAAAGCACAGACTAAATTTGGTTTTTTGACCAATCTTTTGGGGTAATAGGATCCTTTATCTTCTGCTCTTTACAGCTCTAGGAATAACTATTCATTCCCACCCCCCTTGCAACAACAGAGAGCTGCAGACATAAGATAGTCCTTTTCTCCTTGTGTTTCTGAACAGAAACAAAGCTTTTTCCATGAGGAAAATCCATATCTTTGAAGGAAAGAACTTTATAGTGCAATCGAAATATTCATCAAAGCTCTACTTGTAACAGCAGGAACTTTGCACATGGAAGCAGGTGGTGTGAATAAGAATTTATGGGATGTCTGTAGACATATTAAATATCTGAAGTTCTTCAAAGCACAGGTAACATTGAATGGAGTTTACAGACACAGTTGATTTAAAATATGCACAGTCTCAATCCATACTCATATTAAAACACAGTCAGAAGATACCATCTGCTCTTTATAGGCACTGGTAATCAAAGGTTTTCTGTTAGTCAGAACACAGGCATTAAAGGATATATTGGGGTAAAGCTCAGGCTAAAAAGGAAGCAGCGCTCAGTGCTGCATTCTTTCATCCAAAAATACACCTGTATCCTTGATTAAAAAATTTATTCAAGTTGTGGCATCTGGGCATTTGTACTATGTCCATATTCATGATACTTTAGTTCCTAAAACCTGAAAAATACTTTTGGTCAATAGGATTTTCTAATGCTGTAATTTCTTTACTGTCAAAGGACTATTTAATCTTTTCTTTGCTATGCAACATTTCTTTTACCTCCTGGTTATTCTCGTGGAAAAATACAAGAAGGAGAGAGACAAGGTACTAGTAACTTCTTGATAATTCAAGATGCTGCACCAAGTAAGGAGACCAGGATATCTTCCATCTCCATGCCTGGAAGCAGCCTGACCCTGCAAACATCTCAGTCAAGCACTTCACATTTAAGTTAACAGGAGCTTGGAGAGCAGAACAGCTCTTGATACACAGAAATGCCAACAGTTCTGTTTCATTGGGATTTTTTTCTCAATGTATTAAAACACTTCAAAACCCTCTTGTACAAAAATCTTTTCCAACCCAGTGACATGGAATGTCAAGGTGTGATTGAACAGAAAAGCTTTAGGGTCACAAAACGCTATCCAATTTTACTGTTTCTGATCAAAAATGTAGCCTGGGTATCCATTTTCAAATAGAACTAAAACACATTGGAAGTTTTATGCTCTCTGAACTGTTATTAAGCTGCACTATAAATTTAATTACAGAAACACCTTTGACAGAATTAAATAGTAGTGCTTGCAGTCAGAAATAAGATCACCAGTGGTGGAAATGACATTGACAGATTTACATAAAACCCAACTGACTGTGCTAAAGCTTAAAAGCAGCAAAGTACCAGATATCTCTTCAAAAAAAGATTTCTAAGCCCATTCAAGTACCTGTGACAGTTATCTGGTATGGATACAATTGATTGTAAATAAACCAAAAAAGGAAAAGCTCCACTATCTGCAAGCACACATCATTTGCAAGTCTGATTCTCAGTGGGTAAAGGCCACAACCCAATGCACACGCAACACCATGCAATTCTAATATCTTGGTTTTAAACTCCCTGATCCTCCTTTATAGGCTTTTTTTTTTTTTTTTTTTTGCTATTTCAGGCATTTCACTATAATAAACTACGGAATTCTGCTCATACAGACAAAATTCCATAACTAAATCTTCAATTAAAGTCTCATATTTAGCAGGAGAAGGAAAGTGGTGTCTCAGATGTGCATCATGGTTTGGTTACTCACAGACTACCTGTAACAACTCCTGAAAGGACATCTGCCCTGATGAAGTCTGAGGACACTTTGTACAAACAAGTATTCATCATTTTTCATACCTTAGTGGTTTCAGGAGTGCCCTGAACTAAACTTCAACTTGTTAATCTCCACAGGTATTTGGACTGCAGCCCATGTATTTTCAATGGGTACCTGACACACAATAAATGGCAGTATTTTGTTAATATGGTAAAACCCAATGCCTTTGCCTATTAGTAAGACTATTACATGGTCCTGATCCAAATTTCACTGGCCTTGTTGGGTTTTGCCTTCCATCAGCTGCAACTACACAATGTCTGGATAATAAACTTTTCGTTTGGATAATGATACTTCATCAGTACTAAGGTTTCCATCTATACCATATGCTAATAATCTCTCTCCAAAAATTAATTATTTCACTACTGTACTGGTAAGTAATGGAACATGAGCCATTCAATAGGATATTTATTGACATCATGTCTCTGACTGTACACAGCTCCATTTTCAGACTGCTTTGCTATTGAAGTGGTGCACAAATTGCCTTCTTTTCCCCCCCTCCTTAGCTTTTGAACTCATCATCTGATTTTAGGCAAATAAGACAGCAGCAAACACAGAGCTCCTAAAACTTATGTGAACATCAAATAAAAATCTCAAACACATCTGTAAGCATCTTGGTTGAGCCAAGAGTCTCAATCTGGCAACCCCACTTTGCAGGAAAGACTGCAGAAAGAGTCAACAGCTGTTGGTGTTGCTGGCCAGGCAACCAGTGGGCTGGCAACCAGCACCTGGGGAAGTGCCCAGCATCTGTTACCATCTGCTCAACCAACAGCTCAGGGCTGGAGGAGGCAGTTTTGGGGCCACAAAAGCAGAGCCTGAGTCAGCACAATAGGGAAGCAGAGGTGCTGTGGGTACAGGTCTGTAGGAAACTGTGGCTGTGCTGTTTGCAGAACTACTTCAGTAAAGAAAAGGTAGCATGGCTTTGGGAGCAGGATGCTGGTCCTGTCCTGCACCATGTGCAGAGATGATGAGGTGAATGCACAGGGAGGCTGCGTGCAGGCAGCTGAACAGAATTCCAGAATTTCCTACAAACACAGAACCATCCAAAGCACAGCAGGGGGGGGAAACCACAGATGAAACAACAAAGAAAACAAAAAGCTGCTGCAGACCTGTGTAAATAAATGGTGAAGCTGCTTAAACCCTGAGGATTTCTGGTTTGTGGTGCTGGATTAAAGAGCAAAGCAAGAGCTGAAGAGATTCTGCCTGCATTCTGCTCTCAAAGGAAACATAAAGCACAAAAGAAAGATTGGCAGCAGAAAGAAGATCCAGTGTTTGGGAATCAGTGTACAACTATTAAGGCTGAAGTGCTCTTTAGCAGGGTTCTCTAACACACAGCCTCTGTGGGGAAGCTCTGGAGACCATTTACAGAGTGCTTTCCTGAGCTCAGGGCACCACTGAGTCTTTCTTGGCCACAAAATGTTCTCTCTGGATGTTTAGGATGTTCAGAGTCCTTAGTCCTCCCAAGGAGATAGGGAAATCTGTGAGGCCAACAGACCAGGAGACATCTGAGGAACAGCTGCTGAGAACTTCAGAGGTTCCAGGGACCTTAAAGTTGATTTAAAATAGAAATAATTTAATCAAGGTCACATTCCTCCTCAAAAAGAAGGAATTCTCTTTAAATACACAGTATTTTGTTACAGTAAACTTTGGCAATTCATGGACCTTTGGAAAATAAATACTTCAAGTCATTCTAGGCCATCTTCTTCCAAGATCATCACTTCCAAGGGGACTAAGAGGTCAAACATGAACCTCAGCATGAAGTCCCATGTTTAGTGTCTGCCCCATAACCCATGAAGGATTTTCCAGTTAGCTTCTTAGAACAAAGTTCGTACTGGACCCTTGAGTTGGCTTCTTCCTACCACTACTACTCAGCTCTGCTCCCTTTCTAAATTCAAAACAGGGGGGAAATCCAGAAAAAGGAAATTCTTTTCTTAGGAAAAGAAATAAGAGTAGTTGTAGTTCCCTTACAAAGACAAGATCCATTTCCAACTCATATACCTGAGCTTTATTTGTTTCTGGAAGTTCTAAGCTCCCACTGTTAGTGGGAGCTCTGTGTATCTGGTGGGGTTTGGGAGAGCATGAAGGTAAAATAAAATCACAGGTGAGAGGACATTCTTTTCAGGTGCCTCAGTAATAAACAAGATTCCTGTGGCCTGAATTAGTTAATTCCTAAACAGCTGAGACTGTCAAGAAAACCATGCTTTTGCATTCCCTTCTTTATGCTCCCTTCTGCTGAAGTACATTAACAAAAGAGGTTAATTTGTCAAACCACTGAGATTCATATGCTGAGCTAAGATTCATCACACTTGGTGGTCTGGAAATCTTTTAAAGAACACAGAACTAAATATGAGCTGGACAAAGCAAGGAGAGGTACCTTGAGTCACTTGGAGCACAAACAGACAGATTGCATTTTCCTAGTGTTAGCCACAATAAATACATCCCAGGGCATGAGGGGTGACGAACAGTGGAACAAGGAGGTATTCTTGGCTGGTTTTGAAGGTTTTGTTTGTGCCCAGTGGCTTAGGAAATTTGTTCATCCTTCCTTGAAGACTACATTTGTAATGCTGTACCACTGTGGGGTGAGTCAGAGGTTAACTTAATGCCCGGATAAATTCCAACTGCACAATTTATGTTCACCTGACCCACGGATCTGTGCAACACATTGACTCCAATATTAGAGTAAAACAAAGAACTAAAGATTTTTTGCATCTTGCCTTTCACCCCTCTGAACGAGGCACAGCCCAGTGGGAACTTGGGCAGAATTCTCTCCCCATGGTTTGCCAATCTGAAGAATTTAGATTTAACTATGTCTTCAAAATTCATCTCAAATTGTTGTTTTCCGTCATTTATTTTCTTTCACAGGAATCTGGACTACCTAGGGAAGGTGAGTTTGCCCTCAGTCATGGAGGCCATGGTGGTTCACCATTCTCTTAAGCCACACAACTACACTGCCTTCTTCAAACACCCTCCTAAAATTCTGCATCAAGCATCAACAATCATGAAACAGGCTCTCAAAAGTACAGGAATGAAAACAAACACATCAGGGCTCTTTTGCTGGCTGGTGTTTGCACCACAGCATCCAGCTCATGCCTCAGACATTTTTTCCATGGTTGTTAGATGTATGCACATTTCTGTTTTTTCAAAGCAGCTCATACTTCACATATTCACATCGGTCTGAGACATGTGCATCATAAAAGGTGAGAAGAACCAGTAACATCCCAGTTTACCCAGAGAACATTTATCCACCAGGCACATTCATATTGTCTCTCAACAGACTGTATGACCTGTATCATAACACCAAGGAAGGGGATGGTTCAGTAATCTGCAGAGGCACTGTGAGCTTTATTCTTCTTCCAGTCAATGACAGCTGAGGCCAGAAGTGCCTGACCTGCCACAGAAATTCCTGGGCTTAGTTTCTAATTGCATTCCTTCTGGCACTACATGCTCTCAAAATAACAGTTAGTACCATTAAATATTCAGAGTAAGCATCTCTCAACCATCCAAAATTCAAAATTAACAAATTAAACACATATCTAGACTTACAAGAAAAGTGAAAAAACAATAAGAGAGCATTGGTGACAGAGCTGTGAATCCAAAATGGAATTCCTACTCATTACTTTAGGATGGAGTGTAAGCACTCAGAAAATGGGCATATTTTTCAGAGTACTAAAAAGGTAAATACACTGGGGAATGTCACACTATACCTATATAACTCAGGGTGTTTTGGATGTGTACAGCTTTTTTACCTGCCCTGATACAGAAGTGAAAACCTCTGCCAAGCATGACAGGTGTGGGATGAAGCTGTGCCAAAGCTGCCAAGAATTTTCATGGTGAGAATTTCTTTCTGAAACATCTTGTCTACCCACAACTGTGTTAGATGTTCTTCTGGTTATGATTTCTGGACAATGAGCTGCAATTTTCAAAAGATTTTGCAACAAAGGTAAGAGACCATCATGCAGCCACCCTGCAGAAGCCTCTGCCACACAGGGCTTGAGTTTTGACCCAACTTTTCAGCCCACAACTCTGCTGAGAGGGAAGTCAGCAGGAGAACAGTGATGGGAGCATGATTTGGCCCTCAGAGACTCAAAGTTTATCTGTGTAAGATGATGTTTTGCAAGGCAGGATAGAGAAATAAGCATGTTTTGGAGCAGAGTCTTGAAGGGAAAGATAGATGGGGAATAACTAGGAAGGAGAATTTGTTTTCCCATATAATAAATATAAGCTGCCTCCCCCGCAAAATATCAATCATTGGTGTAAGAAGACTCTAAGCCAGCTGCATCCATTTAAAAGGGTTAATGTGAAAGTTTAGGATTTGTAGTCCTTATTTCTACAGTCATTTTTGTCAGGGGTGCTGGTAAGAACAAGGACTCACTGAAGGGAGGTTGAATGCTTGTCTTGTAACAGCTGCCAGCTGTGAGCCTGAGACACAGCAGGGCACCTTTCCTACCTCCTGCCTTTCCTGAGGATTCCACAGCTGGTCCCAAGGAGAGACAAGATACTGGACAGAACACGGGGCTAATGCCATCAGGCAAAATCTGACCTGCCTGCTTGGGTTTTGTCTCCTGCCACCCACAGAAATAAAAGCTCCACGTGTGAGGTATCAAGGGAGTATAACCAGAGAAGGGACAGGGATGCTTAGACAAGAAGCTTGTCTTTCAGCTAAGTTTCAGGCTTATGATTTTTGGGGGGGCTGGAGGGTTGCAGTGAATTTTCACTGAGTTGTATATTATGGGTTGTATAGGAGAAGAACTTTCTACCTCAGTAGACCCCAAAGCTCACATTACTCTGTTTGCGTGGAACTCAGGCAATTACAGAACTCTGGAGCAGAAAAACCCCATTGCACCACCCCTGGATGCTGAACTTTTCTAAGCCAAACACTGGGAGTCAAATTAGAGGAATGGAGTTACACAGCTGGAAAGGTGATGGTAAAACGCTGGGAAGTCATAATTCCCCACATTCCTTTGCTACCAAGAAATCATACAGCTCTTTTATAACCAACTGATAAGCCTGAGGTAGTGCAGTTACTCTTACTGAACTAGGTCAGCACCTGTGTGTATCTCTAAGGAGTAGCAAATAGAGCCTGACTGGTCATCTCCAGCTACTTGTCTGCACAGCACCGTTCAAACCCCCAAAAAAGTTCAGAACTAGCAAAAACACTGGTCTGTGCAAGATACAGCAGGGAAATGAGATTACCACATAGCACAGCGAAAATAAACCCTTGGCTCACTTGTTTTAGCTGAAAGAGAAGAAGAAGACACCCATTGCCAACAGGTTGTTAGAGGATCTGCACGACAGGAAATGGTCACTTTTGACTTCACAAAGCATCTGTTGATGTAGTCTGGGGTGCACACCACACCAGAGAAGTCTTTGCTGCTTTTCTTAAAATATAAAGAATGAGTAGAGCTATCTTTGGTAGCTTTCTCTAGGAAATCTCAAAACATAAACAGTTTTATTAGTCTGATCCAAAACTGTAACTAGAAGTCAGATCTACATGTAAAAGCAAAAGCCATGAATGCGTTTGATGTATTTTAAGTAAGACACTGAACCACAGTTGTTATTTACAGATCAAAGAAGCTCCAGCAGGGTCCTGAAACAATCTAAGTGAGAAATGCCAAAATCTGATTTCATCCATGTCCATGTGTTGCTTTGAACTTGTAATTCACAGAATTGGTCACTATATTGAACTAATTATCAAGCTTAATGCTTGCCAATTTTGATGGCTGTGCTCCCTTATAAAAAAGTTGGGTTTGAAGGGAAATGGAATGATATATTAGAAGACATGCAGCCTTTATTGAAATCTGGGGAAGAAAACAATCAATATACCAAAAAAAAATCCCTTCTTACCAAAGCCTAAACCTAATTTACTTTTCTAATTAGTTATTGCAACACGGATTAGCAAAATAAATAGTTTGCATTAACTAATACATAAAAAAATAAAGTGGTTAATTCCTCCTCCCTCACAGGAAAAGTTTCTTGTAATGGTTAAGTGAAAAAAATATCTACACTATCTAAAAATCTAATGAAGCCACATATTGTACGTGGAAGTAAAACTAAAACAATAATTTCACAGCAGCCTAATACAGTTAAATTGAAATACTAACAGCAGTGAAAAGAAACACTGATAAAGTATTTCTGCAGGCAGGAATATAGAAGCAAAATCTGTTCAGATAGCAGTAGAGACTTAAAAACTACTTTTTTTTGCCAGTTACTTACTGTGGTTGGAAATTATCACAAACACTGGTTTGCCAGAGAAGTGATTTCAGGAATCACACAGCTTAGGCTATAATTAAAAAGCAATCTTTGGGAAATAGGTTATTACCAGTATTTAGTAGCTAATTTGTTACTTAATGCCTTAACAAAGCTCTCCTCTGATTGCAGTGGAAGGGGAACAACTTGAAGAGGATTATTTGCTATTAAGGCTTGTACTCAATTATTGAGAGTGCTGCTGTGCTGCAATTACAATGGCAGAACAGTCACCAGGAAAGCTGGATGGATCCAGCCTGTGTCGCAGCCAGCAATTCCCACATGCAGGGGGCTCTGAATTTTAAGGACAGCTTGCAGAATATCCTCACAAATTTGAGTGCTTGCTGATTAACAGAGAGGTGCAAGCTCAGTGCTCCTTAATACCAATCACACATTTTATTTTATGGGTATTTCCCCCACCATATTCTTTAATTCCATTTGTGAAGGAGCAATTGAGTAACTGCTGGAGTCTCTAGATAACATTTTTCACCAAGATAATATGATACTGATTTGGTTTTCCTTCTGACAATACTTCAGAAAGTATCTTCTGTCGAATTCTAGGAATACCACGTGTAAGTCACATTATGGGAGATAAACGTAACAGTAACTTACAAATACATCCCAAGTACTGACAACTTATAATCGACTCAAAGCTGCCACCACTTGTCACTATCTCCTATAATAGTTCCTGTCCTGCTGATCAGGACAAGGAATTCAACACCTCACTAGCCCCAGATTTAAATTCCGTCTTGGGAAACATAATAAACAAACCTCTAGGTAACAGGACTGAGTTAAGAAATCCAAACTCACCAATATTTATGAACTGCTTTTCCTGCCAATAATATGTCTTCAGACTCTTATTACTGTATTTCAATTGCAAAGACTTTCCTACAGCAAAACCTGGGAATAAAAATACCTTTAACAACATAATTGAACGTGAGACATACTTTCTATGTAAAGGTTGGTTTGGGGAGCTGTTGCCCAGCTGACACAGAATCACAGGAAGCCTTCAGCTGCAGAGCAAAGTAGAGAGGCCCATTAATCATATTTATCAAGATTGTCTACCTTGGCTTTCATGCAGTTAGGGGAAATGTGCTATTCTACTTCAGCAACAAGAAGTGAGGCTAAAACAAACTGACCTAACTGCATGGGTCATTTCCAGAAATAGAAAAGATATCAGCAGCACAGCTGCACAGCCCATGAGGCAAAATGCTGGGAAGGTTGGAGAAAAAGGGGTAAGAAACATCCACCCAAAAGTTGTAAGGGATGTAGCCACTGGTAAAATTAATAATGGGCTAAATTTTGCTTTAGCTGGCATTCAGTACATTAAAGTCAGCAAGATAAGATTCAGTTAAGTACCTTATGGTCTTGCATTTTATGAGCCTCCTAAAATGTTTTATTGCACTTCAGGATTTCATATCAGCAAAAGCAAAAAGGGAGCAAATAACCTCCCACTGAAGTACCAGCATATTATTTATTCTGATAGTCATGGAACCTTCTTTATTTGTCCCTCTCTTTTACATTAAGAGACTGTACAATGCCAAATGCAAACACAGAATACAATGTACTGGCTGTTCTCCCATGGGAAAGTAGGGCTAGTATCCTGGCTTATGATTCTCTCTCTTTTTGAGGCTTTGCTCTATCTGAAAGAGCATTGAGATGCCTCAGTCTCCTCAGGACAGAAATCTATCCATGTCACATATTGTGCATCACCAGCAGCCTTTAACTGGAAAAGATTCAAGCCTGGGATAGCCAGATCTGGCAGAGGGACCCAAGCATTGCAGAGCGATGCCAAAACATTCACACCAAACTCTAGACCTGCTGGCTTTGAAAAGCAAGAACACAATTTTCACATATTCAACCAACATAAAAAGAAAATGTGCAGCACTTACTCTTTATTGGCTTCTATAAAATTAACAGAAAAAATAAAAGTGAGATAAGAGCCTGGTTTAATAGCACTATTTCCATCTGCAGTACACACACCAGGCCTGCTTTGCCCAAGTTTCTATAAAAATTCTGAAAATCATGTTACCACCCTGCTCCACCTCCCATATGCCTTTCCAACTACATTGTCACTAAGAAGTGACATGAGATTTTCAAATTAGGGTGCACACCACATTATCCCAAAAAATATACATTTAATTGTATTTTTCTTAGAAACACATGAGCTAAAGAAATGCAGAATACTAACAGAAACTGATGGTGAAGTAAAATTTGAAATAGCTGATTACACAGCCCGTGAAGTCTCAGCACAGGTGTTGGGATCAGACATCCTCCTTCCTCTTCTTCATGGCACATGAGCATTACTCCACGGGGCAAGAACACACGGGGAATGCTACAGACCTTATACAATCCATTCATATCAAATGAAAACCTCGTCAAAGCTAAAAAATAGGAACCCATAAAAGCTAAACCTCCCTCTATCTCCTCACACAAGTTAGTCCTCGGAAATTCAACAGGGCTGGTTCCCAGAATGAAATCAACACCACCTGCAATGCGGAGTTCCCTTTGCCAGGGGTCGGGGTTAAAGCACGAGCTCCAGGATCCGCAGCCTCGCCCCGCGCTCGCTGCGCTGCTGCCCTCTGCTGTCCGAGCGCGGGAAGTGCCACAGCGACGGAGGGACGCCAATCCGCCTATTTCGCTTTTCCTGCCCAAAATGTTTACTGCAAGGATGAATTCCTGCCGCACTCCCGAGATTCCCCTTTGACCAAGCTAAAAGCTGTTGCATTTATTCCATCCGCTAAAACCAGCCAATTCTGGCCCTTAAAATATCCTGAAGAGAGGTATGGCTTTCAATATTTTCTCTTTTGAGGGGCACTTCTCCTGCACTCAAAACAGTGGGATCAATTCCTATTGCCTGCTAGATAATAAGCAGGTAGTCTTTCGAAATAATTGAAGCATGATGTGTCTTAAGCACTTGGAAGAACTGTTCTTGTGGCACACTCTCACTAGTGCCTTTCTAGCCATTCTTCCAATCATTAGCATAATTGATAAATTACATAATCTCTCTGCCATAGATCTGGTTTCTTTTTCACACTTTCACCATAATCTTTGGGTTACAGATTCAGTTCTTGGATTGCTGATTCTTTTAACTGTGCTTCTGGTTTTAGCAGGTGCAGAGAAACCAGATAATAGTAGCCTAAGTATAAAAAACAGGTAAGTGCTATTAATATTGACAGCAGTATGATCCTGCAAGTGAAAGTCTTCCACTGTAAAATCATGTTTTGGTCTACTTCAGGCAAGAATTTCATCCTTGAAAAACAGTCCTGTACTTTCAGGAAATTGCTAAATTGCTTGCTGTTCCAGACCAACCACACACATTTACAGGCCTAGTTGCTTCAGAGAGTCCAAGACCCTTGACAAGAAATTATTAAAAGCAATACCATATTTTACATACAGAAGCATCCACGTGTATATTTGTACATATTTTATATAAATAGATGCCCTATACATATATATCTTCCTAGGATTAGAGAATTACCCTCTTGAGCACACTTATAGAGAAGTTGCTTCATGCACCAACGAAACATGGCCTTCACCACATACAGCCTAGCAACCCTCCAGCCATCAGCAGGATTACTCTACAACTTAGCAAAACAGGAACTGAGACCTACAGAAAGAATTTAGACAGACAAAATATAGTTGCCCATGTTGGAATGCAGCTAAGGAATTAAAACTAAAAGCCACCACTCAGCCAAAAATTCAAACCATTGTGAAAAATGTAAAAATCAAAGCAATCAGTAAAGCAAATAGAGTTCCTAGGTTATTTAAAAAACAAAAACAAATCAACAAAAGAAACAAAAATATCACGGCACAAAGAAAACGAGAACTTTTTCTTCACAGTATTCTTTTCTTCCCAACTTGTTCTTGCCCACAGTGCTGCCTCCCACCCACAAAACACATTCCTACACCACGAATGCTGCATTTGCAGAAACACTTTAGTAAGCTGCTTTGAGAATGTATGGAAATGGTATCTTTGTCGGAAGCCTGGAGCAGGACACGCTTCCTGCAAGACTCTGCTTGCACACACATTCAGCTGGAAAGAATTTGCATTATCACATCACACACCATCCTTTTAGTGCACATGGCTTTCCAAGGGTTTTTCTGTTCAAAGACCCCAGATGCGAGGCTGTAGCTTTCAAAATACAGAAATACTCCGCATATATGGAATTCTTTTCATCTGAATATACCCACTGATGTCAGAGAGATGCAGTAACTGTGTGCCCCATTGGTAAACAGCACATCCATGGCACCAAGGATAGCTGAATTCTGCTTCTGGCCAATCTATATGGATACTGCACCTGGCCTGAGAAAGAGAGTGTTCAACCAGAACATCTTGGTTGTAAACATGCCTGACCAAAAAAAGCCAAAAAAACCCCATTCCTTGACCCCAACTTCAAGGAATTTGCTTTAGGATTCTGTCCACCATTCAGGCGTGTCACAAAACCTACTTCCCACAACTGGTAAATCAGGAAAACCAGGGTTATTTTGTAGTCTGTAAAAGTCATTTACAACTGCTTTGTGAGATCTCCATTTTCATCTGCAAGTACTATTCCAGCATTTGCAGGGAGAAGGTAATGAGCACAACCTACAGCAGCAGAGTTATTCATTTTACCCATTTATTGGTGTTCCAGGTCACAAGCTAGGGTGTGCCTGAGGCCTTAGCCCAGAGCACGGACTTGTCTCCTGCTCCTACCCCTCAAGAATTACCTTTAACCCTCACAGCCCCCTCAAGATGAAAACCCCTTGAATATTGATACCTGGAATGATACAAGAGCTGATACAACTCCAGTGATGGGCTTTCCAAGACAAAGAGATGTTACAATGGGAAGCAGGGACTTATTCTTCAACTTCCTCCCATTAATCATAAAGTCACATAAGCTCTGCACAATTTTCCACAATGCTCGTTAATCCATTTTACAGCCCCCATCCCTTTCATGAGACTGCTGATGCTCTATATGGAAACACCCAAGCCAAAGAAATGCTGGCTGCTCAGTAAGAGTCAAAACCAGTGTTAGAGTTCCTGCCTGGCAAATTTCTGGTTAAACCTAACCTATCTAGAGTCACAAAATAACATACAGCCAGCTCAGTTTTTCAGAAGGTAACAAAAGACAGATAGTGCACATATTTCACTAAGGAGGATGTTTATTTTTCCAAATATTGTATTAAGATAGTGTCCTGTTTGCCTATTTCTATCGACATCTGCTCTGTAATACACAGAGAATGACAAAAGATCAAAGTTTTAATTGTGCAAGTGAAAGAATGTATTAATAGCATTCTTTCTGTCCTACAGCAACAGAGATAAACTTTAAAAAACCCCTCTAACAGCTCAGAGAACAGGATATTTATATAAAGATGTCCTAACAAAAGAAAAGCATGCAAAACTACCTTAAATGGATAAACAAACTGGGTTCCCTGTTTGCAGTGTGCCCTATCGAGCTCAGCCCTCAGAAATCCCCTCCAACCCTCAGTCAATAGGGTCAACATATCTCAGCTGGGTTTTACATTTTCATACAAACCCCCCTCAACATCCTTTGTTCACCAACAATTTGATTTTTTAAAAATTTCATTCCTTTAGAATTAGGAAAATGCAAGCAGGTGTGCCTTTAAGGCCCATTTTGCTGCTAGTTGCTTTAGTTTCCCCCTCCCAGGCAGTAAGTTGTTTAAGAAGAGCGTTTTTTGTTGTTGTTTTTTTCACTTTTAGCTCCTTCCTCATCCGCAAAGGCTGCACTGCAGGTACTCCCCAGCCCTTTTGGGACACACCTCGTAAAAGAACAGCAGTTCTGCGGAACACATACAACAAGCAGTACCTCCTCCTCAGGAGATGATGTTTCTCCTTGGCTCTCTGGAACTTGCTGCTGTTTGTCACACTGCTGCCACTCACTAATGCAACAGCACACTTTGAACTGGCTGTCCTTCTCCTCCCAAAGTTATTGTATCACTCTCTCCCTCCCAAGACAGCAGCAGCTGCCTTTATCCATTCAGGGCTCTGCCTTGCATATACTAAAGGGAAAAACACAAACACAGACCCCCCAAACCAACCCACAGCTGCACTAACTTAGAGAACTGGAACTCCCCAAAGTGGCAACTCAGCTATCTTACCTAAAGCAAGGCCAGCAGCATGTGGTACCCAAGTGGGGTCAGGTTTGTCAGTGGTTTCCTTTCAAACTCAGAGCTCTGAGTTCTGAAACAACATTCTCAAGTAAAGCATCATTGCCACCTCCACCTGAATGGAAGCCAACACAAGCAGAGTTTGAATTGTCTCAGAAAAGTCTACTCAGAGGACAAGCTCAGCCAGGGCTACCTGCACAGACTGACGTTTGAAAGTGACTCAGTCTCTTTCCAAGACATCTGTGAGTTACAGAGAGCCAGTCATTCTCCATCCTCCTTGTCTTTAAGAAAGTTCAATATTAATTTAGTTCCTTTTGAATCTACTTCCAAGCTAGAGGCCAGTCCTTCTGTAATATTTTTACAAGTGACAAACTGTATTAAAAGCACACAGAACACCCACTTTGGACTCGCTCACTTCTTCCAAACCATGGTAATTCAGGACAGAAGGGACACCAGATTTACTGTGAAGCTGCAACCTGCACACAGATATGCCAGTGAAGTAACTCATTGTACACAGGGAAACTGGACAGAGCACTTCCTTTTCTTTTGTGCTGTCCCCTCATTTCTAATAACGTCCTCTAAGACATCTGGAGTCCTGCAACATTAACGGAAATGGAAGAGCTCCAATGGGAACTCAGGGGTTTCTTTCTTTTTCCCATGAACTGAACATTATGGAATTTTAACAGATGTTCTACTTGGTCATAGTTAATAAAATGAATTACGCAGGAATTAAAAATCTGGCTCCATTTGCTTATATAAGATCTCAGCAGCAGAACTCCATTCCCATTTAGGAATTCTAAAGGATTTACAGTGGATTTATAGTCTGCTCCTGCCTTATTATGCAATGGCTGGAAATTTTACCAGTTAACTTGTCTCTGCTGTGGAAAATGTGAATAAATTTACCTGTTCATTGACTGATCTTAGTAGCATGATCCAGTTCCACACTGGTGCACACTGGTACACTACAGTCATAGGAAGGGGCAATTCTCACTTGGATTTGCTTTGGAAATGACATCATGGGAATTCCACATCATTTCACAGCCTCTGATTTCTGCCATTTATTCAAAGTCTCATTGAGCAACCTAATAACCATACTCCCACTTTGTGCTTTATTACAAAAGCCTTCCTCTTGGAGCACAGATGTCTCTTTCAGGCTTCTACTGCCAACAGAATGATGCACTGTACCTCACCTCCCTTTCCATTTTAGGATTAGTTCAGTGTAACTACATCAAAGGAAGATGTAAAGACCAAAATGTAATGGAGATGTGAGAGAAGAGGCACCAAAAAGGTGAAAAGAGTCACAGTCAAAACTTTCAAGCCTGGAGGTTCACTCAAAGTTATTTCCAAAAGCATTACATATTTAGCCACCTTCGTTCTCTTCTAATATCCATCTGCTCAGAAAGCATTCTGAGAAGATAAAGGGGATAAGTAAGAGTGAGAATCAAAAATGAAGGATGAAACAACTACCTTGCACCAGCACAGCAGCTAAAGCCAATTACATGGAGCAGAGTAAGGCTGTCCTGAAGAGATCTGCTATGCTAAGGCAAGAAGATGAGGCTTCCACACCACACTCCATTTATAAACAGACTTATTTTCACCAAAATTCAGTCAGCTGCCAAGCAGATCTCTGCCCAGAAATCTGCTTGATATAATACACAAAACTTTATCCCAATGCAACAGCTAAAATTAACTTTTCTTAAATTCTAGCTCAAGAACTTTGCCAGCACAAGAATATCATCATCTGAAAAGCATCAATATTCCCAACGTCTTCCAATTTTTTTTTTAATGAAAAATCATGTATTGAAGACCCTCTACCCAAAAATTCCCTCTCCACTATAACTAAACAAAGGGTTTTGTGTAGGTAGAGAATCAAAGCATGTAAACAAACCTTGTAAATATAAAAGTCAGCTGGAATTAAGTATCAGCCTATATATGCTATGGAGCTACCTGGATGTGTCCAATAATGAATTAATATAGATTTTTATCTGAAAATAAAGACTTCCCCTAAAGGAAGAAGTGTACTCAAAGAGAAGGAAAAATACCGTGATTAAATGTCAGGCTTACAACAGCTCCAGCTGAAGGTGCAAAAAGCTGTTGTTAGTCAACTGGACATTGCTTTACAAAATTTGGTGTTAGAAAAATGCATCAGTCTTAACAGTGTTAAATTCAAAGATTTTTTTTCTTTTTAAACATCACTTACGATTTATCTCATTTTGAAGAGAAAGCACATTTCATTTGGTAATCATTTATTTCTCATTCTATTGGACAGATTCTCCCAAAAAGCAATACTTCAACTGAAATCAGTTCTGAAGGATCTTTTATGATATACATAATGGAGAGGACCCCCATTAAATTTCCAACAAAGTGCTGCCATTTTGAGTAAACAAAGTTATCTCAGCAGGGTCACACACTCTGCCATGAATATGGTCTGCAAATTAATTACCACCCTGACATATGTCAAAACAAATTTTAAGGAGAATAGCACACAGTAGCAACCATGTGCTTTATCTACCTGTTAGTATGCAAAATCTGTAGTCAATGGGATCTAAATTTATTCATTTATTCAGAACCCCTCAGAGAAATCAAAATGATTCGTATTCACTGGCCCTTTTTGCCCGTCTGCAAATAAAATCTGAGTAAATAACACGTTTAGTGAGCCAGAAAATAAGTACAGGACAAAGCTATGGTGGGGGTTACATTTCAGAAAAGCAGGTGTCATCTCTGCACAAATAACTAATTTTTTAAACACTCAAAACTGCTAAAATAGACCGCAGTGCATTAGCATTTGTCAGCACTTTAAGGAACACTAAGTTTGGTGTTTCTTATTTTAGGTAATACCCATCTTTATTCTGTACTTGTAACAAGAGCTGGCCAACGTAACTGTCCTGAAAACAGTTTTCAGCATGAAGAAAGGCTTTTAAAAGCAAAGCTATTGAATGAAGATTAAAAGGCCTCTGCAACTGGCTTTATTATCAATGGCAACACAGACAACAGACCTGAGCCTGTGTTTAAACCAAAAGGGGGAAGATCCAAACCTACTTTATTCACTCGAGTTATGTAAGGAGAAGACAAACCCACACACACCGCATCAAACATGTCACATAGAGAGCCCTTCCTGGACAACAGGGCCTGTGTCCAGTTACATGCCAGGAAAGAATTCCTCCCTGTGAGGAGCACTGAGGCCCTGGCACAGGTTGCCCAGAGAAGCTGGGGCTGCTCCATCCCTGGAACTGTTCAAGGCCGGGTTGGATGGGACTTGGAGCAACCTGGGATAGTGGAAGGCAGGGATGGAACAAGACGGGTTTTAAGGTCCCTTCCAACCCAAACCTTTCTGTGATTTTGTTTTCCTAGGAACCAAGCCTGATCTCTCTATTTGAGGTACACATACATGATGCAACTTCTGCTTTGTCAGAAGACGACCTCCTGGGATCTGATACTGAAACAATTTTAGACTGGGAGTAGGTTTTTCTACTTCTTTTATAATCTGCCCTCAGTCCACACAGCATATCAACCACTTCCACGACACTAATCCTGGAATTCACAGTACATTTATGAAAAGATTTTAGTTTAGGAACAATTTTCTCCAAGCAGGTCAAAATATTTTTAGCCCTATTTTTTTTTTTTTTCTAACAGTGAAATACTTCTGATTTAGAGTTAAGTAATGCCATATCAAACCTACAGACTGAGGGACTAAATGAATTTCTTTCACACATTAAAAAAAGAGAAAAAGAAGAGAAAGTACAATCCTCTCTATATAGAGATGACAAATAATCCCTCAGCATCTGCTGACGAATATATTTAAAGAAAGCCTAAATCTGTCTGTGCTAAACTTGGCCTGATGCCACCAGTTCACCATTGTTGGCATATATAGTTCACATGATGCAATCACAAGACTTGAGAAAGTTTCCAGTACTGTACTTTATGGTTTTCTCATGTTAACATATACCTTTCCATCCTTTTTCAATTTAGCAGTAACAGAACTGGGAGACAGGATGACAAATGAATTTTTGCATATATCAAAGGTTTTCTTAGTGCTCATTATCAGTATTCTATTTAAATTACAGGCTGGTAACTTACCTAGAATGAAATATGCTGGGATTTAGAGCTTAAGGTTAGAGCAACTGATCTCAATTGTACTTTTATCTCTTGTTAGAACACTAAGTGAGGCAAAGGAATCAACTGAAATAAAAATAAAAGAGAAAATGACAAGTGTTTTACCTCTCTTAATACCGTGCTTTTATAACCCCGATAAAGTCCTTGAATACCCTGTAAACCAACAAAAGAAAGCATCATCCACAGGGAATGAGTTTGTCAAAGACCACAATTTATTGGTGATTATGACGCAAGCATTACAGCCCTAAAGTGTCACACCTCGGCTTCAAATTGACTGTATTGATTATAACACTGTATACTGTATTCCATTATTTACAGAGCCAGAGGGTTTTATTTTCACCTCCTTAGCCTTGATTCAGAGCCTTTATCAAGAAAAATGTTTTATATTTTTAACCAGCTGATAATACTCAAAACAATTAAAACTTATTTAATGTGTATATAAAATTATGTTGTTTATTATTATAGGGCACTTAATTCAAGGGTTTGGCAAGGCTTGTGGTTCTCTGGCCAACTATATGGAAAGGGAAAAACATATGGTTTTGACAGAATCAGCTTTTAAAGCAGAATGATCAAGTCACAGAAAGAAGTTCTAGTGACCCTCCTGTGCAGGGTTATCACAATAGTTTTCATTTGAAAGCAAATAAAAATCAAGTGGATCATTTAAAGGTTATATTTATGTCTTCCTTTCCCTGGGTTTTACACTCAGAAAACGTGTATAATGTTTTTTCCCCACACTGTTTTTAGGAGCCACTTTCTCTTATGGAACACAGCTTGAAAATCCCCCCTGTGAAACTCTGCTAAAACAGACGTGAACAGGTTTTCACAGGAGGGAACAGCATAACTCCTGAAAAGAAGACAAAGGCCCTTATTTTCCAAAAGCAACCAATACTGGAGGAGCACTCATTTCCAGAGTTCCTCCTGGCTCCTACAGAGCCTCTCTGAAATGGTGCCTTTTGAACATCCCCTCCAAAGCCTGCTTCAAAACTGGGAACCATTCAGCAAACTACACACAGAGACGCAATGTCCTGCTGCCCCAGACAAGGACTGTTTGCATAAATACAAGCAGAGGTTTGGAACCTGGAAGCTAAATCTTTTTCTTTTTTTTTTTTTTTCCTCCTCTTTAAATGTAGGTACCCCATATAAAAAGAGGAGAAAAAAAAGAGTTGTTTGGAGCATGCACATAAGTGCATGTCCCAGGGGGAGGTGGGGGTTTGGTTTCCTCAATCATAATATGCCAATCACTTTTAACAATAGCAGAATAGATGGGAAAGTGCTGGGAAAGCACAGAATTGGAATAAAGTTGTAGGAATACTTCAGGACATGTACGGCACTGAGTGGGAAGGATGAAAATTTTTAGAAATTTTGCTCTGAACTCACCTCGTGGTACAGGGTGTGGGAGAGAATCCGGAGAGTGCTTGAGGAAGGGGAAACCTGGGCCCTTTGCTTGATGACCTCGGATGGAACCCGTATGAGACAGGCAACCTGCAAAAGAGCCAGAGGTTCAGGGAGCAATTGCTGGCTTCCTCTTCATATAGCAAACGCTTCTTCCAAGAAGAGAAACCTGACAAATGAGGAAATCAGGTTTTTAATTATAGGACTTAAAAGCTGTTCATGAGCAGCTTATGTGTTTGTTCTGAGTGCCGTGTACTTTCTGATCACAAAATTATACTAACAGGAACATGGAAGCACCCTTGGAATTTTTAACTTCGAAAACAGAAGTAGATTTGGGTGGAGAAAATCACTGATGAAACCAAAATTTTAAGCCATCCTGTCTTTTGGCAGTCACAGGAATTTTTCCCCCCACTTTCACAGATCTGAAGTGGAGATTCAGGACACTAAGAACAACAAACTTCTTTCTTTGGTAATTCCTCTGTGCCCTCTAGTGACCGATAGCGGGAGACATTCTGGTCAGCTTTAGACACAACATATTCCAAGGTTTACCTTAAAATACACACCACACTTCATTCAAGGTAAAGCATTGGATTGATCCTTTCCTACAGATAAATTTACTAGGCTCTGCAGCTGGATGTAATAATGTGGCTGGTGCCACAAAAATCCACCTCTTCTCAAAA
>NW_008236442.1:2158519-2175553 GCF_000691975.1 Corvus brachyrhynchos | reverse complement strand
CAAAGCTCCAGCTTTGCTGAAAAAGCACAGCTTGGATTTTAAACCTTCACCTGCCACTTTGGCTTCAGGTAGGGGCTAAGCTTGTGTGCACATCATTTCATAGAATGAGGATCCTGAAGCATGACAGTAACAAGCCTCTCATCTCTCTGGAAAACACCTATTCATCAGCACTTAAAACTTCTAAGTAGAGTTTGTCTTCAGTTGGCTCCGGGGATACTTAAAGCAGTGACAGGACTGGTGGCAAAACACTGCGAACACCACAGGCCTTTGCCAGATTTTTAGCCTGCCTTGAGATCATCCTGTGCTGGGCTCAGGAACACACTGTAGTTCCTAGACATAAAGGTGATCACAGAGTACTTCAAATGCAGACCAGCCCAGGTGAAAGCTGTCCATCTGAAGTGGCAAACCAAGCAGCTAACTGGAAAATCCATGTGTGCCAAAGAAAGTACAGGAATTCACTGGAGATTACACAGAGACAGCAACTTGAGTGGTCATTTATGGCTAACACAGTACAAGGTTTAAGTTCCATTTTCACAAAGACACCGAGAAAAAAGTCTGTTATCCTGTTACATTCCTACAAGTTTACTGGACAACAATATTGAAAAGTCATTACAAACAGATCTAACTCCATGTGCTCTTCAATTCTCAGGGTCAAAAATAACAAGTGACCCCAATCTGTCAAGAAAATAAGAACTGTCAAGTTTTTTGATAGTTCAGCATAAATATTTATAGAACTTCATGCTTCATAACACTCCATGTCCTTATATTAGCTTTTTATTCCTTAAAAATATGGAGGCAGGAGGAAAGCTGTAAAAAGGCTGGGATGAAAACAATCTGGTCAATCAAGACCAGACAAAGAGCGCAGCATGGCTTCCTGACATCTGGGGTGCTGCAGTTTTGGCAGGAGAAGGGTGGCTACAAAGTAATGTCTCCATTTCCCCCGGACTACTTGGGGTGCATTTCATTTCAAATTAACTTTGATGCTTCTTCCATTTGAATTTGCACTTACAAGGGAGTCTGTGGCTGCACAAGAACAAAAACAATGATTACATTGTGCTGTTCTGAAAGGAAATAAAGCTCATGTCACCCGGGCAGTGCTGTCAGATTGGCTCCATAGGGCACTGCTGGTATTCAAAAAGCCACGAGTTGCAGCTGCCAATATCAGACTGCACGGTGACATTTTCGCTATGCACCAGAACTTACGTGTTACCTTGTTTGTTCCTACACATGCACCTTCCTATCAATAACAACCCCAGCAGCCTTTTGATGTGGAGAACAGGTCTCTGAAGGGAAGTATGCAAGTTAAGTTCACAGGTATCTTATTAAAAAAGTAACAGCCTGGATGGGCGGGTGCAGAAAAATCTCAACTCTCAATCACTGCAGCGCCTTCCAGGTAAGCCTGCCAAACGTAAAAGAACACAGTGCACGTCTCCAGGCTTTGCTTTCTTGGATAAGGATTTTCAAGCAGCTCCAGTGAGATAACACTTCACCAAGAGAGTCCACACTTCAATTTTCAGACATGAAAGCTATAAGCAAATGGCATAGGAAGAGTGAAAGGTGCAGCTGTGCAGCTGTCCCACAGCACCTGCCCACGTCCACGCTTTTACCTGCATCCACCATGGGACTAACAGCCATGGAACACAGACAATAACGTGGCCTCACACAGGGGGCCCATTCAGCTCCTAATCACCCAAGTCTCAGGAAGAAACTGCTTTTTAATCTCTTGGCTGTTCACACAGATGTAGCCTGTTGCTTGCCACAGAAGAGCATGATACAGCCCACCAAACTCAGGCCATTCCTGGTGCATCCTACCGGATTTGGGGATGACCTTGTGACAAATTAGCTCTGTGTTGAACATCTGCAGCTCCAGACACAGAGAGAGTCCAGAAGTGGGCCCTCATCCACCTCAGCTGACATTAGGGCATCAGACAACAGCACCCCATTGATAGAGGCCAGGCCACGCTCATTTTCCCAAGCAAGCTCTGGAGCCAGGAGTTATTCCCATCTTTTGATGGGAGCAAGAGGACAGAATCAAGACCCTGGGAAAGTTCAGGTGCGGCCCTATAAGCTCCTTCCTTATTTACCTGGTCAGGTAACACAATATCAATGCACAGGTATACATACCATAAGGGCAGGAAGACAATAATACTGAAACCAAAGGCTCAAGAATTTTTAAATTTAAGTGTTAGGAAAACCTGATTTTTCAGCTACAAGCAAAGCTATTATTAGTTTACAGAGCAGGTATGCAGAAATGACAATATTAGCACCTATTACCTTCCCAGCTTTTTAATGCCATGATGACTTCTGAGAAAGAGGGCACTGAATTTCAAAATCCTTATCTTGAATCATTACCAGGTCAAAGGGTGACTCCAGTATTTAGACAAAAACCTGCGTTCATTTTTAATTTACTGACTTGCATAAGCCAGTCAGGGCCAAAAGCTAAAACCAGGTCTATTTCATTAACAGCTATCTATGCATTGCTAAGACAGTGAATGTTCTAATTAAATTAAGGTAATTTCTTTCCTCTGTCAGCTCAGGGAAAAGCGTTCTAACTTTTCGGTACTCCTAGCATGAATCAACGCTGCCATCTCCTGGTTGGATTTATGCTGGAACCAGATTTTGCTGGCTGTTCTGACTGATAGTGAAGAAAGACCAGTGCAAATAAAGCCTCAAAAATGCCATGAAACTTTATATATGCCAATTTAAACAGGGTTATTTTGGTTTTGTTGGTTTTTTTTTTTTTTTTCAGTATAAATGTGGCTGTAGCAAACAGAAAATAAGATCTGCTGAAAATAGCACCAGGAACCCACCCAAAGGCTTTTCTATGGGCTCACCTAAGTTCACTGGAAACACCTGATCTTAAAACCGTAACTTCTGCATAGAGGCCAATCCCACCAACTGTTCTGCTCTGTGGCAGGAGAAGGGTAGTCTGAGGGCAAAGAATTGTTAGGGAATTTGTGAGCACCTGGTGATTTAGGAACCTGCACTCAATGACTCTGAGCAAATCTCTGGCTTGCATAGCTAAGCCTACTTGAAAATTTATTACAGAAGCATGGAGTAAGCTCCAGAAAACTTTTCTTTTTTTGCAGCTTTAAACCCTTTAGAACCCTTTCTAAAAGATTTTAATATTTAAATTTCTCAAGCAGGAAGCTAGTTTTAAGGACTTTATCTGTCTGAGTAGGCTGGGAAGCTTTAATTGATGTTCACCACATAAATGTAATTCAATACTTAACACAAAACTAAAGGAACATGCCTGGGGACAGTTTCTCTTAAATGACATTTGCATAAGTTTATTCTTAATCAAATAAGAATATAATTTATGACACTATAAAACCTTGTATCCAGAGAGCAGAGACTTTAGGCTAAACCTCACAATACCTGTGCAAGATAATCACTACCCCATTAGGGAGGAAAAGCTGCTGCACAAAAATGACAACAACAAAGACACTGTGATTTATCAAAGGACATATGTTTAGCTGCAGTCAATCTGCTAACAAAATCCTAATCTCTCACCCCATTTTTGAAGGTCAGAAAGATTGCCTGCTGCAATAGAATGTAAAATAAGCAAGAAAAATAGAACAACTTTAAAACCCCATTCAAAGAGAAGCAGCAATAAATTGGGGTTTGTGGGGTTTTTAAGTGTAGCCTGCATTAGCCCTGACCATACTGCTGCAGACTTAGCTACCTTGGAGCTCGAGTTTGTTTGTTGCTGGTTTTCTGTTTGGTTGGGGTTTTTTTAATATTAAAAAAATGCTGCTTCCCAAAATAGGTTAGTTTGTCATAATATGAACATCTCAATTTCTGTCAGATGCTCCCTTCTAAGTAGGAAGTTACCATTTTTAATCTGAAACATGAAAAATGTCCTTTTCCCTTTCTCAGATAACTGAATTATTAAAATAATAGTCAAGTTTAAAATTGAAAGATCTTAAATTGCAGTGATTTCCTTTGGATCTGGAGAATAAAGGGGAAATGTCCCTCTTGGTTCAAGTCAAAGGCTCTCAACAAAACTTGAATTCAGCACTGCAGCTTTCCATGCCTCTCCAAACCCTGCAAATTTATGCTTGGTTCTTCAGATCTCCCTGGGATGCCCCTCTTCAACAGAAGGGGAAAATGAATGCAATATTATGAGATTAGCAAAGTATTTCAGCCTCCAAATAAATGCTTCTAACTGTGGTCACAGCTCTTGGGTTGGAAATGTTAGCTAGCAGGAAACATGAGCTGTGAGCTGCAGATGGAGGACGAACTGCCTCACCCTTCCCACCACCATGAGCAGAAAAGAGGAGGAACATGAAATATCCACTTGTCCTTTGGTCTCTTATATTCCTTGAACAAAGCACCTGAACTGCTGCAATCACAGACTCAAAACATTTCAAACACCAATCAACCTTCGTCTAACTGCTGCACTTTTGACCGAGACAGAACAAAAATCCAAGTTTCTCTGGTTGGTAATTCACTGTGGGTCACAACTGCAGTTGTGAACAAGTCCTTCCATATGTTGCTGTCAGCAGGCTGTGCTGCCTGCTAGAGCAGAGAGAATACAGAATGGAAGTGTTAACTCCTATTTTAATGAGGGAATTGTCTCCAGGGATGACAGAACTGCCCAGTACTCGTACTGTCCACTATCAGTCTTTAAATGCCAGCCCCAGGGAAAGTGTTCACCTTCAGCACAAAGCCTCAGCATATGCTAAATCTTATTTCCCCCCACACACACTCTCATGCACAGCACAGAAGAGCCCTTCCAGCACAGTGAAATTCAGTCCTGTGTAAAGCTGCTGGGGTCATGAACAGGTGACTCCACTCCTAATTTAAACCCCATCGAGAGAAGAAGTTTTGACTAATGGGCTCTGGATGGGAAAGTTTAGACAATGCCAAGCTCTTTGTCCCATCTTTTCCTCTGACTGACACAACAAGGCCTTCATCAATTTAACTGCAGTTCCCCTGTACGCTGGTAGGAAACATTTCTTCAAAGAACAGTCTCACCCAGCAAGATCCCTCAGATCTCAGCACCTCCCAGAGCTTAAAAACATATTATTTCAGAGATGAGACCATTCATGGGGACCAAATGACACAAGCATTTGGAAAACTGGAGTTTCTCCACTAACATTTTCAACTTCCTCCACGTTCCCACCTTAGATAACTTTACCTGGAACCTGCAGAGCTGTTTTGAAGATTTATTTCATCCTGTCATTTTCAAATCTAAGTCAGCTCTGTTTCATTACTTTCCAGAGCTCCCTCCTTCCTGCTTCAGAGCATCACCTATACCACCACACACTTGTTCCTTCACCATGGCCATCATGGCTGAGCCTTTTCACCCCAACTGCCTGAAGTGCCCAGATGGCTCCTCATCCATCATTTCAGGAGCCCTCTCAGGGCTACTGGGCTTCTGCCCCTCTCAGATTTCCTTCCCCACATATGGCTCTTCAATTGCCCAGATACATTCCCAACAAATCCTGCTGTGGGTTCCCTGCCTACCTTTCCTTTGGACATGTCAGATACACCTCAGAAAACTTTTCTCCTCCAGCAGTGGGAATTTGTGCCAAGCTCTGTTCACAGCAAGGAGAAACTCTTACTCCAGTTACATCAGCTAACAGGCAGAGAACAGGGAAAGTTTGTGAAGCTGACAAGGCTGACACTAAACACTTCCTTGCAGAAGTACTTCTCACTGCAGATGTTTTGAAAGTTTGTGTGCTTTGCATTAATCAATTGGTCTTTTAATGTTTAATCAATGTAGAGTTTTGTTTCCTTTTTAAAACCAGACCTAAAACTTACCAAAAGCGGCCTGATGCTACACACCTCTCATACACCAGCACAAACTGTGTCCCACAGATTTTGAAGTTCTTCAGTACGATCACAAGCAGTTGGTTTGAACTCAAGCAGCAAAATCAGGCAGCTGAATAACTTGAAAAAAATCTTCCTTAACCTGGTTGATGCTTGAATCATAAACTACTACCACATTTAAACACAGAAATCCTTAAAACCTAAGAAAAGTAGATCCCTAATTCAGTGTACAGAACCATCTGCATGATCCAATCTTTTCCAGCAACACTTCCACCATGAAAGTCTGTTAAACTTACTTTAAAAGGTTTAAGAAACTCATTAAATCCACCAGCCAAACTGTTCTTTCAGCAAAAGTAGCATGGTGCATCCCATCCAGCATAAAACTGTTTCCACGGCGCCAAGTGGGGTCAGTGTTACAGGAGGACAGACGTTAATGAGATTCTAGGCAAGAGAACACAGGCAGTATTTTCTGAAAACACATTAAGTCTCCTGTTGAAAGAAGACTAGTATTTTACAATTTGCTCACTCTCTTGGGGTTACATTGGCCCAGATCAGGGAAATTTCAACTACATTGTATTTTATTAAGTATTTTCCTTTAATTGATCCCTTACTCTTTCCTTCAGCCTTTTTACTTAGAGAATTACAGGCTTGCCCACATATGGAGCTATTCATAGTTATTCCTGACAACCTGCATAGAACATTAGTTCAAGGTAAGTTTATTCCAAAGTGTCTCAAACATTTCCAAAGCTGACTGGTACAGTAAGTCAGGAAATCCATCAGGAAATACTTTAAAATTATTTATTCCTCACTTATAACTTTTTAATCCAAATTAGCTTTCCTCTCTAGACACTCTGAGCTACAAATATTTCTAAATCAACTGAATATCAGCCCTGTGATCAAAAGACATGACAAACATTGAACTTTACTGCAAAGCAGTGTGTTCTCTAAGCCCTGAACCGAGTAGGTTACACAAAGCAGTGTGGGGAGAGCAGCTGATGAAGAAGATGCAGTTAGCATGGAGCATACAAGAGAAGATCAGTGTGGGTGGCTGGCTAGGTATTTGACAGTTCTTAATTTGCTGTTTCAGCCTCTAATTGTATGATGAATTTGTTGGCAGCATTTGTGGATTCATGCCTCCATTCATCTTTATTTACAACCAATTCCCAGCTGCTGCTCTGAGTTTCCATCCACTCTCTGTTCTTCCTCCACTACCTCTCAAAGGCAGCAATCTCACCTTCCCAACCACCTCCTAACCACTGCTCCTGCATAAGGATTTGGCAAAAATCCTACAGCATCTGTATTGCAGACCTGACCTCACATAGATTAATTTATGAATACTTCAAGCCCCACCACAATTAATTCAAAAGACCACCTACGTTGTTGCACTCCCCATCACTGCTCATCTTGCCAGGGTCGGAGTATTCCCTTTCTCAAAGCCTGTGTGCAGCCAGATTTGCACAGCACAAAAGGCACAGTCACAGCTAAAATGACAGGCACTGATCAATGAAAATAGAAAAAAAAGTTTCAGTATTGTGGAAAAGGTCCCATCACACACTGACTGCTGTCATTTGCACGCTACTTTGAATACTGTGATCTGCCAGCACATACTACACTGGTTGAGAGGAGATAGGATGCAAAGCAAAAATGCAGAACAGTTTTGTCCATTTATAAGTTCAGTTTGTAGAAGAGGGATAGCTAAAATATTCAAAGCCATTAGCCCAAGGTCTAGACACAAGTACTTCACCACTTCTTTGCTGAATTAAAATCAGCTCTCCCTATAGTGTCCAACTAGCCTGTTGAATGGAAAAGTCACATCTTCCAACATGCAAGTTTTGGAGTTTGAAACACCTAAAATCTTAACTTCATGTCTGATGTGAGTGGCTGTCTCGTCTCTGTTAGATTGGGCTCCTGCAAGCTGATCTTCCAGAGCTTACCATGCTGTAAAGCCCTGGCCAATTATCCTGCTGGAGACTTTAATTCCATTACTCTGCGGATTTGTCTGACTCATGCTTCTGCCTTTTCCTCAGAACAGGCACTAATAACAACTTTCTTCTCTGACCTAGTCAGTTAGTCTCATGGAATTCACACCAATACACTTTTGGAGATTCCTGCTCTTCTATTAAACTGAAACTAGTTAACTGTTTCAAACAATGCTGCCAGGGCAGAGGGAAGAAGTGGCTGATTAGTGGACAGAGATAGACAACAGTGCTGTCCATCATGTCTAGAATGCCTCTTTTTATGCAGGAAAAAAACCCACAAGCATAAAATAAACATACACTTTCCTCTTTTATTTGAATTAAAATGTCATTCTACAGAGTCATGATTTGTAAACTGTAAACTTGCATGCATTCAAGCTTGCTTCTTCTAAGAAACAAGTTCCTACTAGTAAAGGTAAATTAATTCCCCAGAAAGATAATTCCTGAAGTTTTCCTATTTGACACCTCCCAACAGCAGATAAAAAAATTCCGAAGTTATTAATATGAAGGGTCAGATGCTAATCACAGATGAACCACACACTTTGCTCTTATCACAGAAGTACCTCAAGTGGTAACACACAGGAATACAGAAGTGAGCTTGGAATTTCACCTTGAAGTACCTGTCCTCACCTTGCCCTGTGGAATCACATGAGCCCCTCTCCCCACTGAAGTGACAAATTTTTGAACTTTTCAAATCTCCAGACTGCTAATCCAAAAGTACTCTGGAAACTTGCACAAGGACAAAAGCAGCTCAATGACTTCAGCTGGTGATCTACTTCCAGAGCATGGTCATTACCACCAGCTGCCAAAAGAACAGGACATCTCCCTCCCATCCCGGTCCTCAGTCCTCCCCCACACTTCCTCTCTGAAAGTCAAGGCAGTTTGCTGTCTTGCAAAGTAGGGAAAAAAAAAAAAAGAAAGACAATGTCATCAAAAATAGCCCATCAAGAACAAAAGGTCAGAAAGATAAGAGTGAACCCAATATTTACAGGCAACAACCCAAAACTTTCACTAATATCTTGCAAAGCTCAGATTGTAACCATAACAGTATCTAAATATTAGCTGCGAAAGGGCTGTTGTCAGCTCCCTTCTCTGGAATGTGAGCCAAACAACTTTATTCTCACCTCCATGGAAAAGCCAGTGGGATGTAAAATTATCTGTGCTGGATCCAAATTAGCTGTGCTGAATCCAAACACTTTGGCACTCCTAAGGGAAACCTCATCAAACTGGGACAATTTAAACTTGTCCCATAAAACCACATTTGCAGGAGGTTGGTGGGAGAGGCTCAGAGGGGGACTTCTATTTAGCAAAGTTTCTTGTAATTAATACACACACTCATATTAAACCAACATTAAAAAATCTGTACAAATCAATCTGGAGCTGAACAGTTAACTCTGGGCCTGCCAGACACACCTGGTTACTACTGAAAATGGGCACTAGGAGGTTAAAAATGCTGCTCCTTCTCCAAGTTACTTATATTGCCTTAGAATATTAAAATTAAAATTTCAGAACATCTGGTTTTCCTTTCCACTCCCTATGATATCATGTTTTCCAAGCACATTTGGCAGCTCACTGTAAAGATACAGGCAGACTAAACATACAGGGCAAAGCAGAGTCAAGATGAAAAATTCCAAAGTCCTGGATGCATTAAGTGTGTTTTCTATCTCCAGATTTCAGTTACACAAGTGGTATAATAAGGGCTTTTCCCCCATTGGCAACTCATGTATTCTTCAACCTTCTCCTTCCTTGATGAGATGATACACCATGTATCTGCCCTCTAGAGTTTTGGATGTGCCTTTGTAAGCAGTTTTTCATGTATTATGGGATATTCAGAGTCTCTACACAGAAAGATTCGGTTACAGGAAAAAATAATTATGCTTAACAGGATCAGATTTTGTATGTTCTTTTCTTTATCTCACTCTGGGAGATGAGATTAGCTTTCTATATTCCTCCTGCCTAAAAGGAAAAAAACCAAAACACTGCTCCAACCCATGCCTGTTTATTGTTTGGCTTTGTGTCCCCCTGCCTGGAATGGGAAAAATGGACCAAACCAGACCAGGGGGCTGTTTCTCCCATGAGTTTCCACAGAATGTAAACAGTACAGGAGAGTGGCTGTTATAACAACTAAAAGTTCCCATCTGACTGATTTCTCACATATTATCGTATTTCTTCTTCTTTACCTATTTTACTGTTTTTAGCAGGTGACATTCAAAACACAGATTAGTCAGCACAAACACACATTTAAGTTTTGCACATACTCACATTTTATTGATGCACAAGAAGGTATCTGACTCATTTATACTCATCAGTAAAGGAACAGCAAAACTAGAAATCCATCAACGCTTTCTTGCTATAAATCCTAATTTCTCTGTTTTGTAAAAAAACAGTGTGGAAATGCAAAGACACGCTTCAAGAATCCTAACATGACAGTCTTTGGCTTAATGCTTCACATTTAAAAGCAATTATATCATGAAGCATAAAATGAAGAAAAGTACGTATTATCAAAAAACCTACTGACAAAATAATAGTCCCAGTGGTTATGCCCTGATTAAAACTTAACGACTAATCAATAAAACTGTAATTATAACTTTCACCCTGATGCAATTTGGACTAGTTTATATATTTCTATTGATCAACTAAGACTTTGTATAAAACATACATGAGAACGTTTTGGTTTGTGCTATTTTATTACAGATTTGTTGTAGCAAATCTCTAAATACCTACCCCAGTTTAGAGCTTAGTTCTCCCCTCACACCATCACTCCAAGAAGAGAAGAAAAGCTAGCAAAAACCAGGAAAATGAGGCAGAAAATGGCTGTTACAACATGGTAGTTCCCACACCATAAAGCCACTCTGCCATTTCAGTGGCTACTGTTATACATTTCTCTGGCCTTAAGAGTAGCCAGAGCCAAGCACATGAGCCCTGAGCAACTCCTTTAACTGCGCTGCACCATCTCTGCCAGCCCCAAAATGAAAGCAGCAAGCACCTGAGTTGTAAAGGTCACAGACCAGCATGGGGAACAAATGGCAACAGGTTCTGTTGAAAGGAGTCCTCTGTAGCCACCTGGTGTTTGGCTACTGCTGATTAAATTACTCGGCTGTAATTTTCTCACAGGATCCTCACAGGCACAGGGAGTGTACCATAAATAACCTATTCCACAAAGAAGAGACTTTTACTTCTAGTGGATTTTATTGCAAAGCGCTGTCACCTCTTCACAAGCCCAATTGTCATTTTGCTTGATTTTGCAATAGCACTTGAGAAGCTCAAAACACCTCCTGGATCTGCTGTTCCATGACACATCATGCAAACAAGAAGTTTTAGGGCTGTGCATTGCCACGGTAGTAAATAACCTCTTGATGATTTCTAACAGCCTTTAGAGAATCTTCATGGAACTAACTTCTGTGCATTGCCTTAAGTTAGAAGTTATAACCTGACAGCACAGGCTCTAACCAAGCTCAGAAAGAATCCACCTGAGGCAGCAACACAAACAAATCCCACCCAGCCCTACGCCTATCACCTTGCATCTACCACTACCAGAGTGGTTATAGGTGCTACACTCACCTATCTTCATGTGCTTGGTATGTTAAATTAAGTTTCCTGGCTAAATCTCATTCAATCTAATCAGTAACATTTCCATGGAAGAATAAAAATTACTTGGGTGTCAAAGCTGATCCCACAGAGAGCAGGGAGAGCTGAGCTGCTTCCCATGGGAAGTAGCCAGGCTGTGCTGCTGTAGTAGTGAGGCACCTGGTGTTAAGCTGAAATAAATGGCATCTCCACACTCCTGGTAGCTTGGGACCAACACACACCTAAGCTAAGCCCCCACGGGAAAGAAAAGAAAAAAATCAGTTAATAAAAGCAGAATATGGAACCACAGACACAACAGATTTTTCTGCCCCACGCCATCAGCTAAGTTTAAGTTGCAAAAGAGCCAGAAAAGCCTGTTTCCATACAGCCCATTTCCTTACCTCAAATCTGCAGAGACAATTTGCACTCCAATTTATCAGTGCAGTGCCAGGACACACTATGTGTGACAAAAACAGGAGAGAAGAGGTGGCCAGTGCTGGCAGGAACAGCATGGGGTGTTTAGTTCAACACGCAGCCCCAAGGCACTGTGCCCACAGTGAGAAACGAGGCTGCTGTAAGAACTGTCACAAAATACGACTCCAAACCCAAGTTTCCATAACTGAATGGTTTCCTCTCCTCCCATGGACACACAATAGATGAACTTCCTTCTTACCACTTCCCCAAGGGACGCAGCCACCATGTGTGTTGCAGGGGACAAGTATGATGAAGATCCATGGGGCAGCACAGATTTCACATTCTCATAGGTGATAAAAAAAGCAGCAGCTGAAATTCAAGAATACATGCAATCATTGCACTGTTCCTCCATCACAGAGCTGTAGTTAAAACCAGGGTATTTTTACACCAAAACAGTACAACAGTATCAACAGAATCTGTGGGATAATTCCTTCAGAAGTTTATGTTTCTGGCCACCCCTGGCAAACCTCCCATTAATATCAAAGGTGTCAGGACTCCAGGCCACATTTAGTAGTGAGGTACAGAAAGATGTGTTAATTAGTCATGAACGTCCAGCACATTTTGAAAAACTGGTATCTTCCATACCCATAGATAGAGGGAGGGAAGGTCTCTTGGTTGAATTGAATGGATGGTCCTTCGTTTGAGTGGGGGAGGAAGGGAACAACAAACAAATCAGTTGATTAATTGAAAAGAAAAACAAACCCAAAAAGCACTGATACAGTTCTGCTATTCTGCAATGTGCAAAACTGTTTCAGTAGCAGTTTATTAATAACTTTTTTCCAGGTACTGTCAGTTAAATATTTTGAATTTAGCTCCATAAAATTTTTTTCCAAGTTTCCGAAGGATTTGTAGAAGTTCTTTGCAGTGAACAAGAAACACACGAGCTATGTTTATTCACTGCAGCAGTCAACTACAAAGGCACTTACACCTTAAAGGGTTATTCCTTCTCCTAAAGATAATTTCAGTTCTCAGTCATACATAGGAAAGATAAAACTACAGTGCAGATTTTGGAGATGTAAATACTGAAAAAAATGACATGTCTTGAGGGGGAACAGATTTTAATTGTAAAGAAGGGCCATGTGAATTGCCTTCTACTAATCAAAAGATGCTTATCACCTCAAAAGGAGATAACAGAGCAGCCAAGATAAAGAACTGAATTTTTTTATATCACCTTATGAAGGACATCAAACATCTGAAGGTGTCAGTGGATTTGTCAGCAAAGTTCTCCTAACATTTACGTCCAACAGCACACATTGCTGTTTTTTCATCCCTCCCTACAAAGACAAAATGGACAAAGGCATCAGGAGTTTCAGATGCCTTTTCTCTGCAGGGACTACAAGCATCAACTCTTTTAAACCCTCAGTTTCAAAAGTATTACTGATGTCTTTACAATTTAAGTGTTGTTGTTTTAGGGAGATGGGCAGAGCATCCCCAGGGCAATTAACTCAAACACCTCCAGTGCTCAAGCACTCTGAAATTCCATTCATTTCCAATGCCAAGAAAGAGTGGGTCATGACAAGTGTCCAGGACAAGCAAGACTCAAGCCTTCCTTGGCGCCTAGAAATGCTTTAGGGTGACCCTGTAGGAAAGGACAGGCTTATATCCAGGAGTGCTTCCAAGGAATTAGGGTTGCTTTTCAGAGCAAACATGCAGCAGCCTTCACTCCAGCCTTGCTCAAGTTTGCTCAGTGCTTTATAATTCTAGAAACTGCTCTTCACAGCTGGACATGGACTCACAGAATCCAGGCACCCACAGGAGAGGAAGCCACAGACATGAATATGTGACATAAGTTACTATCTAAAGAAGACAAATTATAATCCAAAGAAAATTTACCATTTGGAAAGGATCCTATTGCAGTGGAAGGAACACCAGCATAGATGCCACGAAAACCACCAGCTTTCCTAAATCCTTGAGGACTCTGTAGTCTTGTTTTTACAGTATCCAGGGGAAAAAGGATCAAGTCAACGCAGACACCAGCAACTCCACCAGCCTTCAAGACAAAACCATGGAGGAAAGTGCATTAATATTTTCAGGGGTGAAGTTGTGGTGCTCATGTGAGTAACTGAGGCATGTTTAACCCAAAGCACTCCTGACTGTATCCTTCCTGAGGTCAGTTTATAAACTGATAGTCTTACACAGAACTCAACATCTTCCACAGCTTTAACAAGGAGGGTTCAACAAAAGAAAGTAATAGATATTATGACTTTTAAACCATTTCTAAGGTATTTTCAAAATAATTTTGGTGTTTCGAATAGTGCAAGCAAAGTGATGCAACACTTCCCCATTCCACAGAAAAGCAAGACAGTGGATGTCTCTTATCAAGAGACAGCACAGAATGACCAACACCTCCAGCAGTTGTGTGATAAAATCAGGGAGAGACTGAAGCAATTCTGCTCCCCCCTTAGGCATCTCTAGAAAGCACATTCACATTTTTCCAGCAAAGTTCTTCATTTAAAGTGTTCACACTCCCTCACTGCCTTTGTTGAACAAAGCCTAAAGTAAAGCTGATTTATTTTCTTTTGCTAATAAAAGCCTACAGAAAAAAAAATAATCAAATCACTGAAAGGTTCAGATTGGAAGGGAACTTTTCCAGCTCCCTGTCATGGGCAAGGGCACCTTCCACTAGACCAGGTTGTCCCAAGTCCATCTAGCCTGGCCTTGAACACTTCCAGGGATGGGGCAGCCACAGCTTCTCTGGGCAACCTGTGCCAGGGCCTCTCCACCCTCACAGTAAGTATTTTTTTTTTAATATGTAATCTAAACTACTCTCTGTCAGTTTGAAGTCATTCCCCCTTGTTCTGTCACCATGTGCTCTCTCTGCCTTTCTTGTAGGCTCCCTTAAGGTACTGGAAATCATGTTAAATAAAGGTTTCAAAGTCATAAAGAAAAGAGGAAGATTTTTATCCAAAGAATTCATAAAACAAAAGCCTAAAAATATTGATTCAACTAGGACTCAATCTTCTTCCATTGTCTGTGTTTCTAGATGACTGTTTTTTTTTTTTTAAATTACCCTATGATGTGGGTGATGGTAGAAAATAATTATTTGGCAAAAATATGAGGAAAAGGCTGATATAAACAGAAAAACTGATTTAAAATAAAACAAAAAAAAAATCAGTAGTTAATATTAATCTGTTATGAGATTATTTAGATGCAGTGCTATTCAGAACAGAAAACAGAGTTTGAAGGCTACCTCAGAGAGATTAGCACACAAGAAACAGCTCCACAGATTTTTAACTCTGCCTGAAAACAAATCACATGAGTGTTAACTGATAATTTTTTTCAGGGTAACAGAGGATTCAGAGAGCTGTTCACGATCTACTGCTAAAGGTTTAATCAATAAGTTAATTACTCTTTTAATCTAGTTGGCTATTTTGCATGCATTGATTCTTCTTCACTCTTTTTCATCAAAATCCTTATCTGCTCAAAATAACATTGATCAGATTTAATATAGGCATCTGGTAAAACATGAACCAAAAGTTACTAATTGCTTCTTTAAGTTCTCAAAGTTCTGTATCTTAAATGTCATTTAAATTCATGAGGTAGATAACAGAGCACCTGCCAGCGGGTGACAATAGCTGCGTGTTTGCAACAACTGCAGAAAAGAGAAATGACTTTTGGTTAATAAGACACCTAGAACACAACTTCTCCCCCACCTGTCAGTAACAGTAGTGTTATCAAAAGAACCTTCACCAGGAGCTGGACATACCTGTTAGCTAAGAGGAGACTGAGATCAGACCTCATTGGGGTCTGCAGCTTCCTCACAAGGGAAGTGGAGGGACAGCTCCAACGTCTGCTCTCTGTGATCAGTGACAGGACCCCAGGGAGCAGCTGGAGCTGTGCCAGCAGAGGCTGGGCTTGGGTATCAGGAAAAGATTCTTCCCCCAGAGGGTGGTGGGGCACTGCCCAGGCTCCCCAGGGAATGGTCACGGCCCCAAGGCTGCCAGAGCTCCAGGAGCGTTTGGATGATGCTCTCAGGCACAGGGTGGGGTTGTTGGGGTGTCTGTACAGGGCCAGGAGCTGGAGTGGATGATCCCGGTGGGTCCCTTCCAACTCAGGATATTCAATGACTCTATAAACTCCATCACAACGATTAAGCAAAACCAGGACCTGATTCCAAGGCATCAAGCCACGACCTCACTGCTTGCATCCATCTGCCTCAGAGCATCTGAGCTCTCCTGAAGCTCTCCCTACACCAGCCCAAGGCATCATATCCCTGATTTCCCACACAGAACCGACAAGTGAGCACTGGATGTTTCAAAGGGGTTCCTCAGCTATGGTGACTGGGGCTGCACCCCCTTGCTCAGATCACACATGGAAAAGCAGCTTTTAGGGTGGGGATTGCAGCACTAAGTAGATGCTTCACAGACAGGGTCAGGGGCTTCCCGTGGTTCTGGAGTGGCTGCTGAAGCCACAAACTGTGGCCACCCCTCAGCTCAGCTCATCACCTTGGCAATGGTCAGGCCTGCTACAAAATGTGGAATATGAAACACTTTTCCTCAGAAAGGCTGTTCTCTGATGTTAGATCCCTGTAACTTTCAAGCCCAATCAACAAGAAAGGAGATTTAATTGTTGAAACAGAGCAGCCAACAGGCTCTACGTGATGTCCATGTGTTTGAAAGACAAAATACTTGTCAGTAGAATTGATAAAGTTTAGAGCTGCATATGTTTCAATAATGTCAGACCTAGAGGGAGGTTAACAAATGTTGGGAACAATGTACCACTGATAGTGGACACTAAGGACGCAGAATTTATGGGCCACAAGGACATTTGACAGAACCCCAAAGAAGAGTAAGAAACTAATAAAGCACGCCTGTCAACTGAGCTGAATCAGCTCTGATTGGGTAAAAGGTAATTCCGGCAGGGGCACATCACAGCCGCCGATCCGGGAAACCCACAGACCTAAAGGAAGAGGAAGACTGAAGGTGTGGACTAATTACCATGGGAAGCGAGACAATCATTAACCAATAGAAGATACAATACTAATTAATAAGAGAACTATGTAACTTGTAGTTACACAGTTATGCTTTTATTCGGTGAAGAGCAGAAATAATGAAAAGTTCTGGTAGTGGCAGTGCTGGCTTTGCGGATTTGCCACCCAGCACCCCTTTCTGCGCAGAGCTGTAAATATACCTCTAGTCTGCGTGTGGATCGGGCTCTTGCACACCAGGTAAAGCAACCTATTTTGGGCCCCCTCACTCACCGCCAAGGCCGCCCAGGACTCCCGCGGCTCCATGCAGGG
>NW_008236442.1:2147962-2158341 GCF_000691975.1 Corvus brachyrhynchos | reverse complement strand
CTCCTCCTGGCACCCCTGAAGTGCTGGTGGGTGCGCTAGAGGTGCGTGCTGCCCGTGGCTGGGGTCTGGTTGGAAAGCAAACAGTTCTTCCATGCGCCCTGGAAATAAATGATATCCTGAGGGAAAAACAGTCCTGAAATCCTGAAACTGAGTTTTTCCTCAATTGATGTTGATGTCTTCAAGCTGAATTTTCTGTCTTTATGTGAAAAACGAGGTTCACTCTCCTGTTAGGATTTAAAGGTTTAATAAAGGACAATAAGGGACAAAGATAATAAACTTCACAGCGCTGGGTGCTTTGGCACTCGACCAAGAGCACACCTGTTAACTCGGGAGACACCCTTTCCATACCTGTCCTATTGCATCATAGTGCATATTCATCATCAATTATGCATATTCAAACTTTTCCTTAAGCTGGTTTACATGTTCCAGGAGCTGTTCAGCACGGCTCCTCCTTGGATCTGCCTTTTTACAGCACGCGCATTTCCTGGCTGTGGTTTCAGTCAGTTTTTATCATCACCTCCAGAGTGGCCTTTGGTCCATGGTTTCTGCAGACGGTAGCTGCCAATAGTTGGCATATCAGTAGCAGGGGTCTTCAACACACATTGGTTGGATGTAATCCAACCCAGCAGACAGTTCACAAGCATAACTCTATTAGCTATTTCACTATTATGTCTAAGTTTTTAGTTAATGACAGAAATAAAGGCATTAGTTGTTGTTAAAAAACTGTATCATTATAACAAAGCTACTTTTACATATAACATCTATTTGTAGAAAGCCACTATTATAACATGTATCTATTACAATAACAAAGATACTTTAACATCATTCATTTTAACATTTGGAGAAAGCCAATATTATAACATTTATCTATCACACTTCAGGATGAATTTTGCCACGTTTTGTAAACGTAACTGATGACATCAGATAACTTCTACAATAGAAAAAAACTTTGTGTTTCCAGCATTGCATAAGATCATATTACCCAAATAAATATGCATTAGGCAGGCAGAGAATTTATATTAGATAAGCGGGTTCATGTAAATTTTACCATATAATAGATGTAACATTTTACGCCTTGTGGTACTTGATTTGTGGAAACTTCTGCCTTGCACCCTGTGTGGAATAAATAATGTCTCCTTTCAAACTAAACTGTTTCTGTGTTTAGAGAGCTCCTGAAATCGGCAGCAGTGTCTGTAGCACAGAGCCTGGCGCAGTGGTTCTGACACCATCCAGCACAGACCTCTGGGATGCTCCCCTGAGCCAGAGCAATGCACGGCAAAAGTAATAAAGCCTCCCGACCAGGGTCATCGCTCCTGCCTCCTCCCAAGAGCTGTGCTGGCTCTCCTGGAATGGAAAATGCCGTTTTTCACCCGTATCCGAAACGCTTTTACATTTTGTATTTGTGTCTTGCTGACTCTCCCCCTTCTTACAAAGGGCATTCAATTAATCAGTGGTTCAAAAAGTTGCAGAGGATTTTGGCACAGAGTCCTCGCACAGTCCTCGCCCAGCAGGAAACCACACTTGAAATTACGGGAAATGTGATTCTAGAGGAGGAAGAAAGGGTGAATGTTGGAAAGCACTGCAGTGTGTGCAGAACCAGAAAATTCAGGCAGACTCCAATTCCAAGATTTCCTTGGCTGCAAGCACATCACTTGGGATGAGTTTTCAATGTAGCAGCCAGGAATGTGATGACACCTCACATCCAGCTCAGATCCTCTCCATCAGACTGCTCAGGGTGTTTGCAGGTGGGAAGCACAGTGCTGACCTGGGTTGTAACATCTGCCCACAGCAGGGTCTGTGACTGACATGAAAGTGCCATTGCCAGCTCCAGCAAATTCATTACAGCTCTCCTACAACACTGTGATTTTTTTCTGAGCTCCCTCAGTCCCCAGAGATGGGTGATGTTAGAGCAGTATTCATTTCATTTAGCCTTCATTTTCATTTTGAGTGAAAAGCTCAAAGCTGTTCAGGCAAAAATAGAAAGAACCTGAATATGTTGCATTTCTCAAACTCCTTAGGTTTTTAAGGCAGCTCCTTGGTTTTTTATCTCTAACATACAACTTTTATGGGAATCTGCTGGGTTATCAATACTTTGCTTTAGTTTAGGCTGTATTGTGCTTATTAAGAAACACTTGTTGGTTTCATATCAGGAATGATCAAACAAGTGGACTCCTTTGGCATTACTGCCACACCTGTCCCTGGTATGGATGTCTGACCACCTAAAGTCTAAGGCAGGCCAGTTTGCTGTCCTAGGAATTAATTCCTGAAAATTCCCATGGCAAGGGGGTTAGAACTAGAAACTTAAGGTCTCTTCCAACCCAAACCATTCTGTGATTCTACAAAAACTTTGATCCTGCTTCCGGGAAGAAGCAGGAGCCCCAGTTACATATTCCAGCTGTAATATAGGGATGACTGGACTGTGAGCAGTTATTACAGTAACACCCAGCAGAGCACCTGACTCTCTGAAAGAACCCTGCTATTTACACAGCAATAAAAAGGATCTGAAATCTACCATTTCAAGCTGGTGTTCTGTTGAGTGGCTAAATAAACACAAAAGCTGAAAGTTCCTCAGTTTCCAGGTCCATGTCTGTCATTAAATTAAGCACATTGGAGCCATATTGAGGGAAAAAATCAGACATCTGCAGTAAATGAAGTGTGCTTTTGGAGTCCCTGCTATCCCCCAGAACGCAGCAATGGCAGCACTTAAAACAAGACCTTTTTACCTCCATGGGCCCAGGAGGTTTCTTGATGTAAAGGTTCTTGGGGTCATAGCAAGCATTTTTCATATTGTTCAGTGCAAAGCTTTCAGATACACTCTGTGGCACTGACTCTTTTATTTATCACCTTCTGTCAGGAGAACTGTTGCTGCATCAGAGAGGTCACAACCTTCTATTCTTCCAAGCCACTGTCCTGTCTTAAATGAACAAGTTCTGCTTAGTACCATAAGGGCCAAACATCAATCTTTGTGCCAAGTCCTTCAGTGGACTCCCCCTGGGCTTGAAAAGTAAATTGACTGAAGAAAGAGAAACCAGATGGTTTCTCACATCCTTTCTTGCCTGCAAGAAAATGCTGTGGGTGCTCCCCAGCATCTCCACTGCAGGGGAAGAAGATGGGCTGAGCATAACCTTGCACAGGTAGCATCTGACTGCACCTGAATGAAAGATGTTCATGGTCAACCCTATTTTCTGCTCCTGCCAGGCCTGTGTCCAGCTGTGGCTGGATCTCAGGGGCTGGAGGGCAAGATGGGGAGACTGTGGAACAGCCATGTGGGGCTTGTCCCAGGCACTGCAGGGACAATACCCTGAAGGAGAGGACAGAACAGACATTTGTGTTCATCCTGCTGCAAGTGTAGACTCTGCCATCATCACAGCAGCTTGCTGGCCAGAATTTTTTGCTCAGTCCCTCCTTTTGTCTTCTTTTTTTTTCCCCTGCTCCTCTTTTCTGCCCTTCCTTGCCCATGGTTGCAGGTTGGTAAGAATGCTTTTAAAAATGGCCATTATGCCTATACCACCTCACCTGGTTCCCTCAGCTTTTGCAGCACATAAAAGCCTTGGCAAGAGATGAAAAGCCTTTTAATTGCAGTAGGATAAGGAACATACTGCATCTCTGGATGCACTGAGTGGGATATGAGCTGCCAGCAATATAGCAACCCTCTATCTTATGCTCTGCAGAAAAAGAGACATCTCAGGGAGTGAATATCAGCCACTCATGGCTCCTCTGTGTCAGGGCTACTTCAGCACTATTTTAGATTTGACTTCACATTAATCCTTCCACTGGTACAACACTGCACATGCACAGAAATGCCTGTATGTGTGGATCTGTGAATAGGTAAGCATGTCTATATTCTTTGTGTGTATTTCCTCCTCAGTCTCTGGCTGCTGTTGGATGTCTGACACCAGCAGCAGAAGATTTATTGATCTGGTCATAATATATTAAGGCTGCTGAAGAGCAGATGTTAAAAACAGACTTCTTGGCATATATCAGCCCCCAGCGGTATTGGTCTCACACATGTTCCAGTTTATTTATTGAAGCAATTGCTCTCCTCATTCTCTTCATTATCTTCCTCCTGAGCAATTCAGGCACACCAGAGCCAACCCCTTCCAGTCAGTCAGTCTTTCTTGGATCATCTTTTTTTTTTTTTTAGCTTGGGCAACACCCGACAACTTTTCGTTCCTGAGAAGGAAAAGCCCTTCCCACTGTTCTTAAAAGCAGATGGAAATTTATCAGCTGCAAAAATTTATGCTTTCATAAATACAGTAAAAATAAAGACTCGGGGATCCCTCTTATTAGATAATAAGCAGGTGCATAATGGGGCCAGGGAAGCCATCTGAAGGGGGAACTGCAATGACATGATCACATACAGCACCCAAGAAGCTGTGATGCACCACAGGAGCATAATGTGGCAGACAAGGAACAAAACACAAACCTTTGACCATAAAAATGTTGGTTGTCCCATTTTGTTACAAACAGCCACAGACCTGTGAAATTCAAGCAGGGCGAAGGACTTCTCTTGTGCAGGAGGAGAGCACTGTGGCTCCATGCACCAGAAAGGTGTGACACTGGTCCTTCTCCAGGACATGGCCTCCTCAAACTCCTGATGTGCACACTCTAAGGTGAAGGCTCCTTCCCGACTCTTGCAGAAGCACAGGTTTATATTCTGCAGCTTATTTCTGCCAGTGATAGGGCAGCAATGCTCCTGGCCACAGCTTTGGTGTAGTAAAATCCAAGAGGCCCCCTGACGCCAGGGCTCTTGCACAAGGAAGCAGAGTCCTGTTCCCAGTAATTCCTCCCAGGACAGGTACTTGCCTCCAGCTGCCACCCCACTGCCCAGTGCCCCATGGCCCCCTGTGTGCTCAGCAGCTCTGCCCACATGCTTCTGGAGCTGCCTCCTTCAGAAAATGAAAATTAACTAAATATTTTCCTAGCATGTAGCCAGCAGTGGACAGCTGGACCTGGATGGGTAGGATTTTTTCCAGCTCTCCTAATTTTGTCAGTCTTCCTTTTCCTGCCTTAACCCTCATCCAAACTACAGGCAAGACTTGTTTAATCTGGATTTTAGATGATTTTTTGCCACTTATATGCCATTAGCTCCCCCTCATGCTTACAGTAGATTTCCCTGTTCTTATGCAGTTTGGCAGGGTTTAGAAATTCTGCTGAAATAATAATTGCAGTAAATTTTTATGGAAACAGATGGAGGAACCAGACAGCCATAAATTTAATAACTCCTTTGAGTACTTAGCAGCAGAAACACTAGTCCCCAAATTCATTAAAAAAAAAAGTGATTAATGATGATACAGATTTTGCATAATGATAGAAAGCCTTAAACTGTACAACTTTTGGATGCCCCTCATTTATTCTGCCTTATTGGCTGCCTGGACAATTGAAGATGAAAGGCCTGGGAAAGACAGAAAACATGCATTTTAACTACTGGGTAAAGTAAGTAAAATAATGATCCAGTGGCGATGCAGTGACCTTTACATGTGAACACGTCTTTCAGACTCTCTGCAGTTAGTCTTACAGCACAGCTGAGTTAATCTAATATTTCCATTTTATCTCATAAGAGAAATGAAGGAAAATCTTAATTATGCCTGTAGTTGTGGTTATAATCCAACTCCCTGACATAGGAATTACTCACATCTGTTCTCAAGTCATTTTGTGAGCCAATGCAATGACTTAGTTGACTCAGGAAGCAGAGCTAAGAAAAAGTTTACTACTGAATGGTCCTAAGGTGCCCAAATAATTGTGCATTTCCAGGTTGTCCCAGAGGAGCATCCCTGACATTCCCATAGAGTGGCTGGAACCAGGAAACATGGTTTCTTCAGCCACTGGTTTGTTTCAGTCATGCTGTGATTTAGGTCCTTCTTCTTTTTAAAAAAGACCTGGTCTCTTCCAAAGGCTGTTGCTGGAGTTAGTGAATCATGAGGTGGGTTGTCCCTCCTAGGAGAAGGAGTGGGTGTAACATTAGTGCTGGATCCATTTTCCGTCCCCTTCCAACCAGTATGGACCAGCACCACACCAAGGCCATCCTGGTACAAGCTCAGCATGACCCCTTGGGGTATTTTGATGGATCTTTGTAAGAAAAGACTCAAATAGAATAGGATTTTCTTGACTTTCACAGGTTTGGAGAGCTGGACTCCTCCCTGTTCCATGGGGTTGGATGGGTCCTCCCTCCCAATGATGTGGCCCAGCAGTGCTTTGCAGAGATGGTGGCCCTGACTCCTGGGAGAGGTTTGTGGCTCCAACTTAAGGATGACCCTCACCTCAACTGCTCAGCTCCATCAGCCTCCTGGCAGAAATAAACTGTACTTTTTTCTGTACAGACAAGGATAAATTAAAAAAAAAAAAAAAAAGTTCATTGCCAGCTGTTTGCTCAGCTCAGAGTTTTTATCAGGTAAATCCCATCTCTGGCTCCCAGGAAGTGGATGGAAAGTGCTTGGAGTGACATACAGAACAGCCACCATGGCTGAAACAATCCACATATTGGGAGATGTCACTGAAGAAAGGAGCTAAAGGGTTTATTTGAAGAGCTGAACTGTGGCATGCAAACTACAGCTATTTTTTAATGTAAACTGTAAAAACAATACAGTTTGCTTTAAGAAAAATGAACTGTGTGTTTGGCACTCTGTGCTTGATGTAATTCATTTTTAGTATCATCTCATTCAAAGAAAAGAGTTTCTCAGAGACCAAAGGACATGGGTGACAGGGTAGGCACAGGGAGCAGAGGGCTGAAGGGAGCACAGATTCTCATAGCTGTTGGGGCACGTGTTGACTGTCCCAGAACTCCTGCACATCCCTTTTTGCCATCACTCCACACTGCCGCCTATGTCCTGTAAGACCACATGGAATCCTGCTTCATATTCCCTTCTACAGGGCTGGGGATAGGAGTGGACTGGATGGAGATGGCTGCTCCTAAAGAGGAGGTCAACAGTGGGGAGGAAGGTTCAGTCTTCCTTTTCCATTTCCTATTAACTGCAAGTCAAACCTGCAACAAAGCCCCTGGAGAGAAGTGAAACAGCAGCTCCAGAAGATTAGGGAATGGGTCTTTGTCCACACTCAGCTGCATCTGTCAGGCTGTCCATACACCACCACCAAACCTGAACTAAACAGCTTTATTGGTGCAGGTGAGTGGCTTTGACAGCTCCTCTAACTCTTTCCAGAAGACTCACAGTGTCTCCAGCAAGCTGAGATCTCAGAGGGAGAACCCTGGCCCCCTTGTTTGTTTTCTTTGACATTGTGGAGCACAGCCCTTTGGTGAGAGGCAGCCAAGAGGTCCTTCCCAGGACCAGCGGAAGGAGGCTGGTGACAAGAAGTTTTTATTCACCTTCCTGTGACTTTCCAGGGCCCTTTTCCTTTTCCTTATGTTTTGCAGAGAGAAACTTGCCAGTTCTTCTCCTCTCAGCAGGATTATCAGAGCTGGCTTCCGATGTGAAGTTTCCCAATGCTGAAAGTTTCTGATCATCCCTTCCCACAGTGCTGTTGTGAGCCGTGTTGCCATTCCCAGCCGATAACCTATCGGTCGGATTCTGCTGCAGAAAAGCCATTATCTAAGGGAAACAAAAAAGGCATGGGAACAGGGGCTCTTTGTACATGGGCAAGGAGCAGTTCATGACATGTGAATTCGCCAGATGTTACCACTCTTAATCTTACTAAAATATGCCCTGTACTGACCACAGCTGCTTTATCTGCACATGGAAGGAGTTGGGAGATAAAAGGCATCTTTACTGACAGCGCTGTAATGCCTAACCAGGCAGCCTGGGAGCAATTCCCTGACACGGCCTCGCAATTCCTTGCAAATCTGCCGACTGTTGGATTTTGAGTCGTCCTGACCACTGTTTCATTTGACAGTATCCTTCTTTCATGCCTATTCAGATTGAGACTGTTTTCCAGAAAATTACACCATCTTCTAGCATGTACATTGGGTTTATAAAGGACCTTGACTTTTTGTGCAGCTCCGTTGATGCCTCAAGGCCTGCTTTAATGCTCTTCTGACAGTGTCTTGTGTTTGTCTGATTGGAAATATTCCAGGTAATTAAAAAATTACACACCAAATGCTGCTTAAAAATCTATTGTGTGTGTATTTATTTTGCATATTTTGGCTTTAGAGGAGGCTCTTTTAATTCTCCATCCCCCCTTTCTGAATCTCCCATGTCAAGACTGGAGCCCAAGCTCTTCTGAAGTCTGCAAAGCCAGAGAGTGCCCTCAGTGATTCCTGTTTATTCCTTATTACCTTTTTTTCTTTACAGGAAACAATATGGGGAGGCTGTGCCAGAAATATTGTAATTACTATTTTTATTATTCCAGAGTATGCAGAGGAGCTTATTGTTTTGAAGTCTGGTCATCCCTGTACCCTGCAGTGCCTTAATTTGGAAGTTCACACTTGAAAGGAGAGAGAATTGCATCCGTACTCATCGTCTGTCCTTGTCACAGGCGTGGGGCTGCACTGATGAGCTCTAATCACATGCGTGAGTCCAAAACAGGGAAAGGCAGCATTTCTCTGTGCACAGAATAATCAACTCTGAGTTAAATGCAGTGCTTTAGAGTGATTTGTATCCATCCTCACCCCCGCCTTCTCAGTCTAATTAACTCCTCTAATAGAATTAATCAGCACACTAAATACGAGACTCACTAATGACTGAAAAAACCACACCACTATCTATTCCAAAATACAATTACACTGACAAACTCAATTACATGCCTCAGTCACTTCTGAAATTACTCACCAATATTGGAGTGCGCACAGTTTAAGTTTCATTGTTGAAAGAAATCATAAACACTTTCTAAATCGTACAATGTTTACAGAAATACACAGAAGCACAGCTTTTATTACCCATGTGGCAAAATTAATTTGACACATTGAAAGCAAATGAATAGAGCTGGAGGACTTTATTCAGGCACTATTCTTCCCACTGATAGAATTTACACTGGGGGAACATCTAACACATTAACCTTATTAAACTCTGATGTAGGTAAATAGCATTTCAAAGGGAAGGAGGAAGGATCCAAATCAAAATCCTTACCACATTTGAATGAGCAACATCCAATTCTGCATTTCTAACTGTTCTCTAAGTTTACAACCCCCTTTCACTAAAGTAGACTTTTGCTCTGGAAACTTCTGCAGCAGAAGCAGTCCACAATATGCAATTATGATTTTGTCTTTTAAGTCTGTGGTGAACTCTACAGCTGAAAATAAATTCCCATCAGATTTGGTTATGTGAGTTTAGGTTAATTTACAAGTCAAAAGAGGAAGATAAATGTTGCTTGTGTTTTTAATAACCCAAGTTTATCGAAATTCATCTTGATCTGAAGATACAGAAAGGCTTCCTGAACTTTTTCTTTGTCTGGTCATATGCAGCACCTGCTTCTCAGTTTCATTTATTTTCAAACTGTGATACCAGTCAAACAGTAATATTTCTCACAGAAGGGATAGAGCTGCTCTTGCTTGCAGTTGGGCACAAGTAAATAAAAATTTGAGCTCCAGCCTGACAGTCTGTGTTGAACTTGAAATACCCTCATCTGACTGAAAGCAACAACCTCCCATCCTTAGCAAGAGTTTACATCTATGCAGAACCAGTACAACAAACTGATTTATACCATTTGAGCCTAAAAACTACTTGTTTAGCAGGGATTTCTCTGCTCAGTAGAGTAGATTACTGAAGGAACTGCAGATTGATCAAAATTCCTTTGAAAAAAGACAGTCCAGCACTTTGAAGAGTTCTCCAAGAAGGCAAGAACATTCTGCTGGGTCTCCCTTTCTGCTGAGCCTGAGAGAGGCACAGGACCTGTCAAGGGAGGAGGGATCAGAACTCCCAGTTTCGAGCAAAACATTAGAAGAGTTGAGCAGATGCATTCAGAGACCACCTGCTCCATCCATAGGGATGGAGTGGCACTGGGATGATAGTGGGAAGTTGTGTTTTTATGCATGGATGACACATGCTGTGCTCTGCTGATGTCCATCCCTATGGGCTCTCCCATCCACCCACTCCATCTTCTGCTCTAAACCAGGAGAGAAACCAAAACATAGGAAAGGAAGATTGTTCAGTGCAAAATGATGATTGGCCCGTGTTAGTGAGAAAGCCTTTCTCCTTCCACTTTCCTTAAAAATTATGAATGCTTATCATATGCTGGGACAGTAACATTCAAGGAGCAGGACAACAGAACAGAAAGGATCTCCAGAAAAACTAATCCCATATCTTCTGAGGAATATTTGTTATATTTTGGCTTTTTGCCATGCCCATTTATTTCACAGCATGCCAGTCATCCCTGTCCATACTCCCCTTCCTGCTGGGTTTCCCTTTATGTGCAGCCAGGCAATTCACACCCACTACTCCCTTCCTCTCCTTCAGGTGTTAAAAGGTTGTTTAAAGCAAAGTATTAAACCA